>NW_024355205.1:34274769-34349263 GCF_902729225.1 Pteropus medius
GTGTGTGTGTGTGTGTGTGTTCGTTCCTGCATTTGAACGAATATCCAGGTGTAGCAGTTGCCTGTGATTCAGATACAGCCTTATTACTTGATGCTTAGGGTCATAAAATCACAATCTGGAAATTAAGATTTATTTTCTTATTAAATACAAAATAAAAACTGCTGTGTCTGAGACATACGAGGGCTTTGTTGGTCTGTCATATTGTTTGAGATATATGCTGAATCTTCTGAATAAGTGTGCTTGCCAGACCTTGTCTTTTCATTTAAAATATGCAGCACAGTAAAGAAAGACATTAATTTTATTGTGTAGACTTTAAAATATGGCTAAACTCACTATCACTTTGTTTTGTTCTGGTATATATATTTCTTATTTGGACACAGCAGATGCTAAGTAAATACTAAATTGAAATTAATTGAGCCGAAAGAGATCGGACCATAAGAATGTAAAGAAGGATTCTATTCAGGAGTCGATTAGAGATAGAATCCGGGATGTGTTGGGCACAACACTGGAATGTTGTGGTTCTGAAACAGTCTCCTCTAAGGAAACTTTCCCCCAGCACTTGCTTTGCACCTTTCTGCTTCAACCAGACCCTTGCTGGGCTGTCCCCCAGCCCGGGAGACATCCTCACTCTGCATTCTGCCTTTCCCCGACGGCCGGCAGGGCTGCCCTCCTTCGCCGCTCACCCCGTGACCTTCTGTCATGTGTGTTCAGTCTCCCCAGCCGAGATGACAGGCTTCCCGCCATCAGGACCTTGCACATTAGGCATTCAAGCATAGTGCTTTCATCTGTAAAAAAAAAGGTTTTTAAAACATTAAAAAGTTTAGCCTCCTTGGACATTCTCTTGAATCCAAAGTGTTTTCTCTTGATCGAACTGAGAAATGGTTTTACTTAGAAGTAAGTTAAAGATTGCTTCTCATTTGCAGTTTTTCCAAGTTCTTAAAGCAGGGATGCGACGGAGAGGTGAAGTCTCAGTAGAACATTTTACTGTTAATTTTTTATTCTAGCTTATGTAATTGTATAAACACTCAAAAGCACTTTAATATCCAAAGTCCTGGGAACTCGCTGTGTGCCTGGGGTTTGATTAATAGATATTCCTAAAAATCATTTCCTTTGTGTCGTTTCTCCCCTATCGTTCACTGAGCACTTAGTGATGAGCAAGATGGATGTGGTCTGCACCCTCCGAGTGCATGTGGGTTTGGGAGAGAGACTTTGAACCCAGGTTACAAGCAGGGTCCTCCAGTGGTTTTCCTGGGCACATGGAATGCTAGAGCAGCATAGACGAGGAGCACTGACCTGAGCCCGAGGCCTCTGTGGGCAGCTCAGTGAGTCTGAGATCCAGGAGTTAACCAGGCCCAGGCGAGGGAGTCAGTGGGCGTGTGTTTGGGGGGGTGGGGAGGGTGGCTGGTATGATGTCTGGAGGTCCGGAGTATCCCAGATGCAAGAAACCTTGTATGTGTAAAGGGAGAACACAACCTTTTTGTGGATATGGAAGCTCCGAGGGATAGTGAGAAAGATTATAGTATCCAGGGGCCAGAACGAACTCAGCCTCATTCCGTAAGGTGTGGTCAGCTGATGGGACTTTTTCTCAGGTCACTAGTGATCTGGCATAGATTTCGAGTAAGGAGTGACATCAGCTATGCACGCTGAGGATCAGCTGGCTCGCAGTGGGCGAAGTGGGAGTGAGGCCTGAGGGATCCCCAGCTGACCAGTTGTTAGCTCACTGCCACCGGCCATGGCCTGGGTCAGGGAGTGAAACTGGGGTGGAAGGAAGACAGATTGGAGAGGTATTCAGGAGTTTCTGTTGAACTGTGCTGCTTGTGAGATTGAGGCACAGAGCGTGTGTGTTGAGGAGTCGAGGACAAATCCAGGTTTCTGTCGGTGACACGGGCAGTGAGGACGCTGCGCTGAGGCTGGTCTTTTTTTTTTCCAATACGCAACTTTTATTGCATCTTGAAAATATCAAGAATAAATGAGGAGTCAGCCGACATGTTGTCATTTCTGTAGCTAGAAAGCTTAGATCTTATCCATCAGCCTGCTGAACTGTTACTTCTTCAGAAAGATACCTTCCAAAACTTTCCCGATGTCCTTATTTTTAACTTTTGTGGCTTGTTGAATCAAAGCAGCTGAATTTGATACAAGTTCAATGTCGTTTCCTTCAAGAATTAACTCATCTTTCTGGGCTTAAGATTCTGAACAAGCAGCCCGACCTCATCCAAACCCTGCAGATTTATTTTTCACCCAAGGAATTTCCAATTTCCACAAGAGAACTATTCTCCTAAATAATGACATTGACAGAGAGAAGAGAGTGTACACAGACCTCACCTCGTAACAGAAGCCCGTGTGACGCCCTTGATCATACCGTGTTCCGTACGTGGCTGCAGACAGTGCAAGCAGCTGCTGGCTCCTCCCTATTTCCCCGCCACTTGTCATCCCAGAGCCTCTTTCTTTCCAAGGAGACTGAGTTCTACATGATGTGATTGGAGTCCCTCCGCAGGGTGCCTCTGCGGCCCTTCACAGTGACGGTGCGTCCCTTCAGAGTGATGTCTGCGTGCTCTGGATTGTCAGCAGTCTGATTGCTGGGAATGGTCGTCTTCATCCTCACAGTTGATGGAGCAAAGAGAGGCTGGGTTTGAAGACATGGAGCATGAGAGCCCTAGCGGTCACCCAAATGGATTTGCCCACGAGGAAGTTTGGGTTTACGGGGTTGGATCTCAGGAAGACACTCCAGACTGGACTTTCTCACAGAGGGCAAGCACAGTCACTGAGGCCTGAGAGGATGTGAAGCACCCCCGGGAGAGGGCACCATGGAGGCGGAGGTCCAGGCCTCAGACAGCATCCTCAGGAGCATCGACACTTACGGGGTGCACAGGCCTGCAGGGGCCTGAGAAGGGGCCCCAGAGAGCTAGGTGGGAGGGGCCCAGCAGTGTGGAGCCACAGAGAGCTCGTTTGTGAAGAAGGTCTCCTCTGCGGGGATTAGTGGAGTGGAGACCATTGGTGGCCTTGGCAAGGGCAGTTTTGGGGGCATTGGAACAGCTGTTTGCTTCAGTTACAGAGTGTCGCTGGGAACGGAGAAGTGTGACTAGGTGAGAGGCGAAGGTCGAGGGCCAAAGGGTAGGCGAAATGTTCTCAGGTTTTCAATTTTTACAGAGAAAATGATGAATTACAAAGTTATTGAAGAGTTGGAGTCCAACCCTTGTTCTAGCAGCTAACAAGTTATGTCACTATCAGTAATTTTTTTAAAAAACAATTTATCGTGTTCACGTTTCCTGTGCACTTGAGCGGCGGGTTTTATTACAGTCCTTCGTGCTTACCAGTCTTTGTCCGTAGCTCTTTCTCTAAGTGCTGCTGTCATATGTTCCTCACAGATTCATCCTGAGTCCCTTCCTGAGCCTTCAGGCCATGATGATCAGGGCTCCTCGACTTCTGCAAGTCACGGGGCTGGAAACCAAACAAGAGTCCCCAAGGATTCGAGTCCGGTCTGTGCCAGTGATCGCCCAGTTGGGGCTCCCTCCCCTCCGCTGCCTGCATCACCCTCTGGTCAGCCGGAAGTCACCCGGCTGCCAGCGTGTAAGCGTGCTGACCAGGCCACGCAGTCACAACAAAGCCTCGTGGCAGATCAGAAACCGCCTGTTCCTCCAGGACGTGCTACGCGTTCCAGCCAGTCTCCCAAAAAGCCGTTCAATAGTATTATCGAGCACCTGTCGGTGATATTCCCCTGTTACAGCAGGTACGATTGGAATGTCTGACTATTAAATACTTTCATTGAACTGAAGTTTCCTGGTCAAATAAAATTATGGCCCATTAGAGACTGAAGTGGAAAGGATTACATAATTGTTTTATTCACAGACAAATGCTGCAGTTTCTTTTTGTAAGCACAGAGGTGAGCATTTTCAAATAGGATTTTTAATGTACATGTCTAGATTGAAAACTTTGAACACTCATGAGAACTCAGGCAACTCGCTGTGGTTTTGATGAGATCAGTAACATGCTCCAGCACTGACTATGGAATCACTAAATGAACTGCAAAACACTAGTTTTGCATCATTTTGTAAAAACATAATGAATATAAAAGAAGGTGGTAGCAACTCACACCTAATTGGACAACAACATGTCTGGTGTTTAGAGGTGTGAGATTGAAAAGCCCGGCTCTGACACAACAATGAATCAGCTATGTGGGCGTGTTAACGGGGATTCTTGTGAGGACAGAGAGCTGCTTTTCACTGAGTCAGCCAGCGTTCTCAGTCGGGCATGTCGGTAGGGTTTCTGCCTCCTCTTCTGGCCTCCCTCTCCAGGTTGGTGCAGGGGGCAGCGATGCTCCTGGTCTCAGATGAGGAGGACAGGCTGTCTCTGGAATACAGCTAGGAAGGGAGGAATCTGCATCCAAGAATGGCCCTCTGCACCTCAGGTGTCATGTCAGTCTTTGATACAATATTAAGTTTCTGGCTCTGCAATGATACTTTTGAAATAAAGTAGTCATTAAATTATCATTGGCCAGAATTATTGTCTCTCATCTGTGGGGACAGCCCTGCCCATTTGAAAGTACATCTTGTCTGCGTGAGGGCATCATTAGCTCCACCCAGTTTGAGAAGTATTACAGGTTCTCTCGATAGCAAAGACTGTGCCAGTTGTAAAAATACTCAAATAGGATTTTTTGTTGTAATTACTAAAAGCACCTCACTAATAACATTGTTTGCAATCCTGACTAAATTTGGCAGTTTGAATAACCGAATAGAAATGCATCTTCACAGGTTATGTTTTCGTTACAGTAAGTTTAATGCAGTGGTGACAGGGAGACCTGTAACATTTTTTGCTTAGTTCAGTCAATAAACACTGGACGTAATAAGACTTTTTCAGTGTTAGAAACAGTTAAGGAATCATATATATTAGATCATTTGCCAAAATAGCAATGTACTTCTTACAGTTTAACTTCTAGGGCTAGGACCCTAAAGTAAACTGCTTGAAAAAATTGGATCCCAGTGGTTCTCTGTCCATACTAAAGTGGAGATCAAAGAAGCCCAACTCAGAGAATTATGGACTGGAGAATGAATATATAATCGATAATATTGTAATGACTTTGCACGGTGTCAGATGGGTACTGGATTTATCATGGCCAACACCCCATAAGTTATGTAAATGCCTGATCATTGTGTGTTACACCTGAAACTAATATAATATTGTATGTCGACTCTAATTGAAAAAACATAGACAAAGATTAAAAAAGAATTGTGGATTGAGCAAAATTATTTTTCAAAGTGAATTAGATTCAAACTTGAACTAGGTAGGGCAGTGGAAAGAAATCACAACGTGAAATTCTTTAAAAATTTGTTAACTTTAAATAATTGTGCCTATGTTACACATCATTAAAAACCCTTTACGCTTAAAAAATGCATCTTAATTTTCTGCAAGTTAAAACATTTGGAGTATTAGTGGTACAAGATCATGTTCCTGTCAATTTATGGTATAATTCCCACCCGCTGAAACATCCAGAATGCGATGTCTGTTGGTTAGATTTTCAAGGAAGGAAGTCAACAGAACTGGTTTCCTCTTAGATACTTTCTTGATTTCAAATCAGAACCAGTGGTGTCTGGTCGCTGAGTGCTGATGCATAAACTGCTGTACAAGGTTGGGTGTCTGAGTAGGGACCACTGTCCCAAATGGATCTGGCACGTACACTGCCACTGTGAAATTCTATGAGGCTAAGTTTAGAAATAAAAATTGGAATTTTCATAACTACTTGGAAACTGATTCTGCCACTTTCATGTACAGTTGCTATTGTTTACAGATTTTGCATGTATTTGTTTCTTTTGGCTGCTGGGTTGCCGTTGGCACGTAATGCTTTTCAGCAGTAGGAAACTGACTTTCCGCTGCCGTTTATCCTCTTCCCCTTTCAGCACTGAGCTTGCTGGTTTTATTAAAAAAGTGCGAAACAAAAACAAGAACTCGCTGTCAGGACTGAGTATTGATGAAATCGTCCAGAGAGTGACGGAACACATTCTAGATGAACAGAAAAAGCAAAAGGTCAGTATTTCATCCAGATACGATGGAACGTTCCACTTTATTCTGATCTGTTTATAAAACATGAGAATTATTTAAAAAACAAAAACCAACAAAAAACAAAAACAAACAAAAAAACTTCCAGCCAAAATGTGGAGAGCAGTTTGCTAAGACAGAGGGTGGTTGGGCTCATGGGAACCTGAGCGCTCCCCACCCCGCCACTTTATCTCCACAGCCAGGTCCGGGCCAGGACGCGCAGCTGTCTGGGCCCAGCTCCGCAGCTTCTGTGAGCAGGGCCTCCCCAGGTCGGGCCGCCGTGACTGGCAGACTGTTGTCCAAAACCCAGGGGCAGAAGACAGAAGACATCCCCGTGAGTGTCCCGCGTGCAACTGTGCAGTTGGTTGTGTGCATTGGTTTTCTTTTTTCAAAGAAGAACAAGAAGGAAACAAAACCGTTAATCCAGGATTTAGTCCCATCTTTCTCATTTCTAGACCTAATTTATTTGACCTTAAAATTAGAAACCAAAAGAGATGTCCTCGAGGCTCCCATCAGAGTAGGCAGTGAACAGAGAGGTCATTGTCTCCGCGCTCATGGGTTCCTGGGCCCTGGGACGAAAAGCCCCACACGTGTGATGGGCGAGCTGGGCCTGCAGACGGGTACGTTCATATTTTATATCAAGGGTGGTGTGTTGGGTAGCTGGGAAAAGTGACTTTGGGATAATTTTCTTCTGTGCGACTGCGGCCTTTAGAGTCACTCAGGCTTGGTTCCCTCACGTAGTGACACTGAGCTCTGATCACGATGGCTGTTTGGGTTGTTGTCTGGATGAAGTGCGGATTGCCAGGGCCAAGTGCTCTGCTCAGCCAAGGTGGCCGCTTCCCTTCCTGTCCCCTCAAGTGCCTGGGGGACCCTGGAATGGGCTAAAGTTACCTTTAATTCGATGTACTGGTTTAAGTGGTTTATTGTCCTTATAGACGAAAAGCATATCACATTTGCATAGAACTTTAAAGAAAAATACTGTTATATCTATGATTTAAATTGGTAAATCATTGTAATTGTCTTTATTTTCCAAATGCAGACACCGAGGCACACATGGCTCATGCAGCTTGCCAGCACACATGCATTTGCTTTGAGTGCAGCACGTCATTCCGTAGTCCTCACTGCCCAGGCCAGCTGATGCTAGGGACCGTGCTCTAGGGACAGACGTGTGGTTGTCACCTGTGTGGCCCAGGGCCATGGGCTCCAGAGTGAGTGCTGACGTAGAGGACATGTTCCCCTTTGTGCAGCTGTGGCGTGAGCGTGTAGGTTAAATGGAAACGAGAAGGGTCGCAGGCCCCATGGCATCCTCCGTGGTGCCACGTTGCGAGTGGAGTCGCAGCGCAGGGCGGAGAGGACGAGTTTGCCCACGTGCGCTCACTGACTTGTTGCGAACTTGTCTTTATCCCTCTCCTACATTTTCACTTTCCACACCACGTGTACTCGCGCCCCAGAGGGTCTCATCCCCACCCTCGCCCCGTGAGAAAGCACATGTGCACTGGTTTATGGGCCACCCCCACCCCGAGGCAGACAGCAGTCACCTGGGGAGGGAGAGCTCTTGCTGCTGCACGGTTGATGCTGATGTAATGAAGGTGTAAAAGCTGGCTTAACAGAAAAATGTGTATTCAGACTGGGACTCAATTTGATAATCACAAATAGTTTTTTGGAAGAGTAGTGTTCATAGTAGGAAATACAGAGAGTGTTCGAACCAGCCTTTTCTGTGTGCGTGTATGTCAGTTTAGTCAGTTTAGCCAAACTGCATATATTTTTTGTGTCCTTTTGTTTTTCTTTTCACTTAGCAGTATGAGGTGCCACGTTTCCATGTTGAGAAACGGTCGAGTTAATCTGGATTTTTCAAGCCAAACCTGCTTCTGAGCTTTGCAGAAGCCCCACCTGCCCTTCCTCCTGCCACGTCTGTCCCTGTGGCCGAGAGAGACAGCAAACTCCTTCAGCCCCCAGGTCTTCAGACCTCAGGCACCGCCCAGCCTCGATCCCACGGCCAGGGCTGCAGCCAGGCACTCTAGGGACAGTACGGGCATCAGTGTGGGGCCGTGCTCCTTGCTGGCTGCTAAGGACACAGATAAGCAAGGCTCACTCTTGCCTTCAGGGTGCTCTGAGTCGGGAGGAGGGTACCAGTCAGTAAAGGTCGCCGGGCAGGGTCAGTGCCATGAGCCGCAGGGAGAGCTTTGTGCCAGGTATCCCGCATTGGCACGCGACTCTGCTGTCACAGAAAGTGCTGTCTGTGCTCACCAGACTGTGAGCCGCTGGAGCCAGCACCCTTCCACTCATCTCGGTGCCCAGCACCTGCACAGTTCCTGCCCTGGATGTTTGCTGAGCGAGCCATCAGTGTGTTTTGTTTTGATTTGCACAAGTAATCCACATTCATAGAAACTTCAGGAAACAGCAGAGAGAGAAAATTAAATCTTTCTTTACCAAAAGCAACCACAGTGAACATTTTATATCTTTCTAGACTCTTGGAGGCATCTATATATGTTCTCTTTATTTTTTAAAAATTGAATTATATGATTTCATGATACATGCTGTTTCGTAACCTGCTTTTATTCAGAGGGCTGTTGTGTTAGGGATTTATAAACTCCATGAGGATTTTCATCAGCCACACAGTGGTCCACGGTATAGCTGGTCATCATTTATACTATCCCCAGCTGTTAGATAATTAGACACATGAGTGTCAGACTCAGCTAATGCCACACTTTATGGAATGGTATAGACATTTGTAGTGTTGTACGAGGGAAGCTGTTAACTATGTAAAACACTTTTTTCCTTTGAGAAAATTAGAATTTTAAAAAAGTATACCTTTCTTTTTGTATATTTATATTTATTCATAAGAAATAACTATTAAAAAATACATTGTTCCATCCGTCTGCTTAGCTATAATTGGGAATAATTTGCCACCTTAATGGCAAAAGTGTTCGAAGGCCACTTGCAGGAAGAGTTTATGCTGTAAAAGGGAATTTAGTGAGTTATTCAGACACATTTGTTTCCACAGGCGTTGGGTGCAGATTCCTGTGAACTATGCCACGAGCTATTCAAATCCAGAAATGTGCGTGAGCTGAAATGCGGGCACAAGTATCACAGAGGGGTACGAGCTCTCTTTGGCCATCCTCATATTGTGCATTTCGACTATGAAGTATTTTGAAAACAAAAAGAGATTCGTTCATTTGTTTCCCTTGGCATCAATACTTCTTGTGTTTTCAGAGCGTTTTCTCTGTAAACCCCCTCACGTCCGTGTTCAGTGTGTCCCTTTCCCAGGATGGGCACTGCGGGGACGGGCGGGGATCCCGGGCCCCGGGCCGGCAGCTCTGCAGACTGTCCTTTCCACCCCGGCGGCCCCATCAGCCACATTGGGGCTGGAATTCAGTATGAGTTCCTTGAAAGGTGATTTCTCACACACATGGCTAAGTAGGTACAATAGCTTATCAATTTACTGCGTTGTATGGGTTAAGTTTAACATTTTATAGGAGAAATACTATACCTAACTGGGTCTGTTGTGCCTGACACTGGGAGGTTCTTACTTGTAGCCTTCCAGGATTTGTGGATAACTGTTGTGGCGTTTTGGGTGCTGTGAGCATTTTTCCTGCACCCTGATTCCGGATTAGACTAGATCAGGTCTGTGCCATGTCAATTTATTAATCCCTGAGAAGAGGGATAAACACATTCACTGGAAGGAGTCAAGACAGTCTGTCTCCTGTGTGGCCTGCCTCCATTGAGCATGGGGGTGTCATGCCCCGGCTCTAAGACTCCACACTCAACCCCAGGGCTGTGGCAGCAGCAGGCCAGCAACTTGGGACCACGATAGGCAGACAGGCCCCAGTCAGGGCTGCAGTGTACGGGCTGCCGGGGTGTGCGAGGACCAGGACCGGGCATGGATGAAGAATTGGATGAGTGAGTCCGAGTGCCAAGACGAGCAGGAATCGGGGGGTCAGAGAAGGGGAGTGAGAGGCCATCCCACCGAGGGCAGGTCAGAGGCCCCACTGTTCATGGGTCAGGTTGTGAGGCTGGATTATTCGTGTCCTAGAGCTTGGTCCACACTCTTAGCATGAGCTGGCTGCAGTGTCCCTAAGTGCTGGGCAGCTGCTCCAGACCCCACCAGTCTCCAAGGTGAAGTCAGCCGTGTGTGCGGAGGAGCAAGAAGCATGGGAGAGCTAAGGCCCCACGCGCCCCGCAAGCCACTGACCGATTCATTTTCTCCTTTTCAGTGCTTTAAGCAGTGTCTGAAAGGACAGAGCGCCTGCCCGGCCTGCCTCGACCGTGACCTCCTGCCGGGAGACTAGCTTGCACCTTTGGGGAGAGGCCGCCTGCCCTTCTGGGCAGTCACGGCTCTTGAAGGGTAACTTACTGGTTTGCTGAATTGGGAGAGTAATAGTGTACGCCTGTGATGTGAAGGGCAGACATCTGAAGAGTCTTCGCACCGAGTCACAGTGCTAATACATGGACATCTTTAATATCGTTGAGAGTAAGTCATTTCCCCACTCTGATTAAACACTTCAGTGAGAGTCAAGTGGCGGGGAATGAAATCCATGCGGCCACATCCTATTGTTGGGCCGCGGAGGTGCTCGGAGACAGAGGCAGCTTTCGGAAAACACGGTGAGGGCCTCAGCAGAACTTGTATCTTTGACCTACAGAGTGCCCAGGTTAAAATGTCTATGAGTCACTGTTATGAGCCTACATTTTTCTTCAGAGATTCCGCATTTAAAAATGGGCTTAAGCAAGCCACATTTTAATAATTTGTAGTTAATGATAAAATTTTGGCTCATTTAGACCAAAAGATTCAAATCTGTTCTTCATGAAACATATGGTTGTGATTTTTCATTTTATCATTTTATTTCCCCAAAGTAGATGTGTAACGTGCTCAGTTTTCATCATCCGAAGAAATGTGGTTTTTGAAAATCGATTACAAACCACTTCCTTGAATCAGCCAAAACTTTTTTACCCCTAAAATCGAGGCCCCATATTCATCACCACCAACCCACATTTGGAAATTACTCTGTCTCCCTTACTGTTCTCCTTAGTGGCATTCGTCCTGCTTCATGAGTTAGACAAGTGTTTGGCTGTCTCTATTTAGCTCCCAATAGGCACTGTGGGAAAGTCACCATTCCCTTCCTTATCCCACCACCAAAAAGAGATGCTGTGTCATCAGACAATCCCGAGGTGTCCCTTTTACAATCGTTTCGTGTTTGACATTTCTGCGACGTAATGCATGCATTCTTGTACTGTGGCCTTGAGAACAAGACTGTAACTCCATTAGAAATTTAAAAATTTAGGTATCTTCAGTGACCTATAGACAGTGGTAAAAATAAGAACACGAATTCTGGACAAATTCCATTTCTCTCAAACAGGAAAGATTACAAAATGTTTTTCAGTGTGTTCTTTGTCCCCCTGAGAGCTCACAGTCCCAAGTTCATGAGCAGATTTTGTCGCCTTCCTCCGCCTCGGTTCCCATGAGTTTTGATGTCTTAGTGACTTAGTCCATAGCTTACTCCATATTTTGAAGCAGATTCTCCATGCAGGTCCCTAAAATGTCAGTATGTTCATGATAACTGAGAACAGTAGATACGAAGATAACGTAGGGACCAGTTTGCAGCAGCTGGAAAGTGAGAACATGTTTTGCACATAACTTCAAACAAATATTTGTGAATATGTCCTGTGAGTGTCAAAATAAAGAGCGTTATAAAATGACATTGGCTTCCTGTCATGCTTATCCGTTCTTTATCAAATAATATCTAAAGAGGGTTGTACTGGAAAATTCAAGATACCTGTTACGCCAGTAGTTTTAAAAGCGACTTCACTTGGAAAGAAGAGCCACGTGACATCCAAGGATCTTAGGACATTTTAGAGCCTGGTTCAGAACATTCCTTTGAGCCTAAATAAAAGTCACTGAACTCAGGCTCATAAGATCAGCTATTTAGGTTTATGAATGGAAAGTTTACAGAGATGATAGAAAATTGACTGTATTAGGCTAAAGGGACTTTTCATATGAACACGTGTAAGAATGTTGACGTTAAAGTGCATTCCTCAATATTGTTTTTGTTTGTTTTTGAGGCACCTGTTGGATCGAGGACTGCAGCTGAACAGTAGGGTTTTCCTCTCAGAAGGCCTGGGTGTGCTGAGCACTAAGGGATGATTATTAAAGAAAACCAGTGTTATCACTATATGTTTTTAATCTCATAGCATTTAATTCAAAATAATGTAAAATTTATAGCAGTGGCTGTTCCTAAGGGTACAGGTTATTGTCTCTGCTGAGCTGCTTTATCTGTGCTATAAGTTACGGATAATCCAATACGAGATTGGAACAGTGCCCCAGCAGTGCAAACTATGACCACATTTTTAAGGTAATTTCAAAGGTGGGCAGAGCGATCAATACACCACAAAACTGAGGCATTGAAAAACTGTTGGCAGATAGTTTTTCAATCAGATGACCCTCTCTAGAGAAATGGATTAAAGGAAACAGGTAGGAGAGAGTAACAAAGATGGAAGTTTCTTTCGTCAACGTGAGGTGCTTGCTGATGAGGCCGATGGGAAGCAGACCACCGGTGAGGTGGATGAGATAAGCTGTCAGATCCGGGACCTAAAACATCTCCAGCGTGGCCCTCATAAGAAAATGGGAAATAGAGTTAGGTGTTTTAAACTTTAATAAAATTTAACCAAACTTTATTAAAAGAATAATTATGCAACAGTTGGTCAGTCATGTCTAATTTTTATTTTCTCTTCACTCTGACTCGGTCTTTCCGGAGTGAGGTCCACCGTCATGTAGCCATGTACCTTAGGTGCTTCGCGGAGGGTCCTGGGCCAGGCCTGGCAATCAGAGAAGATGACTGTGTGCAGAGGACCCGCCGCGGGCACGGCACGGGTAGTTTGGTACGGCGGCGAAGGAGAGACAGGTACCCATGAAACGCGTCTTCTGACTGAACAGACAATAGAATTGTAGTTTGGGGTAGTGAGAAGGGCTTTGGAGAAGCAGTGAGGGAGGCGTAAAGATTAAGATTCTTGTAAAGTGTTTAGCATGGGACCTAGTACATAAACCCTTGCTAAAGGGCAGCTGGTAATTGTTACCAAGATTAGAGCCTAGAAATTGCACGGGGAGAGCTTGGTGGTCCTGTATAACGGGTCCCCAACCCCTGGGTGTGGACTGGTACCGGTCTGTGGCCTGTTAGGAACCAAGCGGCATAGCAGGAGGTGAGCAGTGGGCGGGCCAGCAAAGCTCTGTATCTGCAGCCGCGCCCCAGCGCCAGCATCACCACCTCAGCTCCACCTCAGATCATCAGGCGTTAGATTCTCATAGGAGCATCGGTCCCTGGTGCCAAAAAGGTTGGGGACCACTGCTGTATGAGAAAGTCTTTGTTAGATTAGAAAGTAGATTTCTTCAGTGTGGCCTAGACTGCAGTGTGATCTTGTGGGGGAAAAAAAACAAGAAATCAAATCACCTATCACTGTGAAAACAGTTTGTTCCTGAAGTCTCCCCAAGTTGACTGGAGACGCTGATTGTACAGCAGAGCATTTCATCTGTGGCTTCCACAGAGCACTGGGGTTGGTTGATAGGCATTTTGATAGCCAGACTTGTTCAATATCCATCATCAGGGAAATGTGAATTAAAACCACAATGAGATACTACTAGATACCCACCTGGATGGCTAAAATAATAAAAGACTGACGATACAAGTGTTAGGATGTGGGGACCTCCATACACTGTACAGCCACGTGCCAGGGTCTGCCGACGCTCATGCTGCGAAGCCCTGTGACTCCCCGCTGCCTCGCACACGGAACAAACGCATGCAGTAGTGCTTCATTCACAACAGCCCCAAACGAGAACCCGAAGGTCCCACAGTGGCATGAATCGTGGTACATCGTACGATGGAATGCTTCTCGGTTATGAATACGGCACAGCTGTCTCGAAACGTGACAGCAAAGCAGCCAGACAAGAGAAGTCCGTTCACGTGGACTTAAGAAAGGAAACCGGTGGGGGAGGTCAGTCGTGGCTGCCCTGAGGTGATGCCGCAGACGGAAGTGGGTCGAGGTACCGCCGGGGCTCAGGAAGTGGTGGTTCTTCCGCTGAGTGATGCTTACCCGAATGTGTCATGTGGAAAGTTCGTGGAGCTGTCCATTTAAAAATGAGTGCACTTGTTTGTAGTTGGTTTTCAATAAAACTAAATGACAAAAGCCCAAATGAGTTCTGGGCCCAGGAGACGTGGCGATTATGACGGCCCCTCAGAGCTCCCGGACAGGCTGCTCCTACAGCTGCCCACGCAGCGCTCACTCGTTGGACTGGAAGCCCACGCACAGTGGGTGCTCCTACCCAGGTGGCCAGCAGCGACAGCCCCCCAGCTGTGACAACCGCACAGAGTTCTTCAGGAGCCACCCTGTAGGGTGGAGAAGGACGGGGGTCTGCTGCCAAACTCGTTATTGCCACTGAATTCAGAGCAAAAATGCTGAAGACACACCTCGCTCGGGATGCGGTGCGAGTGGTCTCGGATTTGCCGGGCACGGGCAGGTGGGATTCTCTGCTTTGCAAGAGCCAGTTGTGCCATCGTCCTTGGTCCGGGCACAGTCTGGATGCTAGAGTCGGCTGCCACTGGCCCTAGAAGCAAAGGCAGTTACTTCCTGATGACAATTTTATCATCGTCTGCGCTTTGGGAGGTTATTGACGTATATAGTGTCCGTATGTTGGAAATACGTGACGGGACTCCATGCATCTCTTTTCAAGTGTTTACACCACAGAAATGGGCAAACGCTGCCAATCGGGGCTCCCCCGCCAGGGCTGCCCAACCCCACTAGAGAGCCTGTGAAGGCAGGAGTTCCATCCGATGGTGCCAAAGGTGCCCTTTAGACCTTTCTCCTTTCACATGTGACATGGTGGTTAGGGGACTCGAACAATAAACCCTTCTGAGACGATCTCTGCTGAACTAGCTCCTTCCCGCTGCTCTATTTGGCAAGGTCCCCACTCTTGCAGCCGTGGATGCCCTCTGTCCTCTTGGATGGGAGCCCCATCCCGATCTGCTCCTGTTTGCCATCCTGGAAGAAGGAAGCACTGCTCACCACTGTTCCCGGGGCGTGCTGGCCCAGAGACACGGGCCCACACTGTCCTTGACCCTGCCTCCTGATTCCTTCTCAGCCCCTCCCAGCAGCAACTTTGGTCCCCATCACGCCTGGCCCTGCGGCAGGTCCTCTGCTGAAAACCAAAGAAGACAGCCTTCCTGCCTCAGGAGGAAGCAGGTAAATCCAATGCAGGTGTGCTTTGGGGGTGCCAAGCAAGAAACAACCACGAGGACACCGCCAAGCGAAAGGCAGCTCATCGTTCCTCCCTGGAGGGGGACCGGGCTTGAAGCCAGCCCAGCCCTCAGCCTTGCCACCAGAGCCCTCACAGCAGAGGGCCGAGGTGTGTCCCTCGGCTCCTGTGGCCGGACGCTTCAAAGAGAACGGTTTGCTCTCTCTAACGTGCTTTTGTGTCAAACAGAGGTGTCATTGTTTTCAGCAAATACCTGGGGACTTAAGGGAATAAATACCATTCTGTTTTCTAACTTAGTTCCTCTCCGTTTTTCAAAAGTTATGTATAAAGGCATTTTGCCTAATTCCTTCAGCCCTCTTTCAGCTTCTATTTATTTGGTGTGATAGAAAGGTCTTAATTTAGATCTCCCTGCTACCAGTTCCAAGCTTCGTGTCCTGAAGTGCCTGCCCCCGCCCCCCTCCCTTCCAGTGGGGCGGGCCAACAGCCTCCGAAAAAAGAAAGCAATTGAACAGGTCGACATTGTGCTTTCAGACGCCGGCTGCCGTCCCAGCGCCAGCAGGGCCCCGGCTTTTACTGGAGCTTCTTCGGAGGCCACGCTGCTTTGCTCCCAGTTTCAAAGGTCGGACTTTTGGAAGCTGAGGCTTAGCATTTGCTACTCTTCCCCACCCGTCCCCATCCCCCGTGAGACACATGGCCGTCTAATAATGTTTCCTGGGCTGTTATGAGACTGCTTCCTCCCTCCATGTCCCAACTTGGGACCTTTCCCCCAACTTTCGGGTCTGCGAGGAGCCTCCCTGCACCCCAACCGTGCTCTCTGGGAGCGAGCCATGTGGCCCTGGGCATTATGATGGGCCACTGGACTCCAGCACACCCACTGCTCACTTGTTCACTCGGCCATGTGGTCTTTATTGCGGGCACTGTTCTAGGTGCTGGAGAGACAACGGGGAACAGGGTGGGTGAAAGGGTGTCCTCAAGTCTTCGGCTTCGCAGCAGGGGGAATTGCCACCTCCGAGTACGATACTCAGCTGCGTAGCATGGCATTCGGAATGGGAGAGAAACAGCTGGGGAAGGGGTGAGGGAGTGTGGGGTGTCACTATTTTAGAGAGGCCAGGAAAGGTAATATGTGAAAGCACGTACCAAGGAGGCAGAGGAGGCGTGGGGTCTGGTAGCCCAGGCAGAGTGAGGCGGGGGGGTGGGGAGGAGAGGGATGGTGGAATTCAGGCAGCAAAACGTGTGCCATTTGAACAGCCTGTGAAGAGAAGAGAGCGAAGAGGCCAGCGTTACCCCCGATCAGATGAACTGTGGAGAGGCAGGCGGTTTCCATACAGGGATAGGGCACCTGGGGACAGGGGACGGTGTGGGGGAGTGAGCGCTTGGGCCTTGGGCCCAAGACCAGCCAGCGTGCAGGCACTTCAACAGCTGGCAGGCATTACAGCTCACTGGTGAGCCCTGGTCAAATACCGGCACTGCGTGTGGGCTTGGACTCAGAGACGGGCCTGGGGGCCAGGCTGGGGCCAGTCCAACTGTGTTCTGTCGGCCTCACGCCGGGCCTTTGCTCCCACTCAACACCCACGCCCGTCCTCTAGTCCCTGAAATTATGGCCCAGTCAGGCCCTACAGACCTATCTTCAGCGGGTCTGCCCTACAGGGCTGCGGGGGCACCAGTGGGCCCCCCTATCCTGGGCTGCGCTCCTCCATTCACCCCACCCCCACCCCAGGTTATCAGCCTCTTTCTTTCTTCCCCACCGGTCCCTGGCCTGCGGGTGCCAGCCCCATTCCGGTGTTCCTGGGACTGAGATATGCCAACTTGCCCTTTCATCCTTCCATGTCCTTGATGCCCGCATCCCAGTGTGGCCATAGTAAATCATCCAATGTCTTGGAGCCTCAGTTTCCATATCCACACAAGGATTAAACGAGTATGTCTTTTTATGCCTGTACCATGCTGTTTTGATGACTATAGCCTTGTAGTATAGTTTGATGTCAGGTAGTGTGATATTTCCAACTTCGTTCTTTCTCAAGATTGCTGTGGCTATTCAGGATCTTTTATGGTTCCATACAAAATTTTGGATTATTCTAGTTCTCTGAAGAATGCCACTGGTATTTTGATAGGAATTGCATTGAATCATTGGTTGCTTTGGGGAGTTTGGCCATCTCTTAGCTTTTTCCTGTCTGGGAAGCTCTTTATCTCACCTTCAATTTTAATTAATAATTTGTTGGGTAGAGTGGTCTTGGCTGTAGGTTTTTGTTTTTCATCATTTTGAATGTTTCATGCCAGTTCCTTACGGCCTGCAAAGTTTCTGTTGAGAAATCAGCTGACATTCTTATGGGAGCTCCCTTGTAAATAACTAGCTGTCTTTCTCTTGCTGCTTTTAAGATTTTTCTTTGTCTTGAACCTTTGGCATCTTATTGATGATGTGTCTTGGTGTGTATCTGCTTGGGTTCCTCTTGTTTGGGACTCTGCGCTTCCTGGACTTGTATGTCTATTTCCATCACCAGGTTAGGGAACTTTTTTTGTCATTATTTTTTGAAATAGGTTCTCGATCCCTCTCTCTCTTTCTGGTGCCCATATGATCTGGATATTTTGATATGTTTGATGTTGTCCCAGAGGTTTCTTAAATGTTTCTCATTTTTTAAAATTCTTCTTTTGCTGTTTCGATGGGGTGTTTTCTGTTACCTTGTCCTTTAACTCTCTGTCGATCTTCTCCTTCATCTAATCTACTGTCGATTCCTTTTAATGTGTTCCTCATCGGTTATTGTGTTCTTCCTTTCTGACTGGTTCTTTTTATGGTTTCTATGTTCTTTTTTATGCTTACTGTTTTTCTGTTCAAGTCCTTGCTGCCATCATCTGTTCCCCACCTAAGTTCACTGAGCATCCTCGCACCCCGTGTTTTGAACTCTCCTTCTAGTAGGTTGTTGCTTCCATTTAGTTTATTTATTTGTTTTTTGCTTAGAGTTTTCTCCTGCTGTGGCGTGTTTCTTTTTCTCATTGTAGTTTCCTCTCCGTATTCATTTCTGTGTATTGAGAAGAGTTGTTACGTCTCCCAGCCTTGGCCAGGTGGCCTTACGTAGTTGGTGTCCTGTGTGGCCCAGTGGCGCAGGCCCCCTGACCACCTGTGCCGGGGTGTGTTCCTTGTGTGGGTTGTGTGTGCTCTTGTTGTAGCTAAACCTTGATTACTGTTAGCACGTCAGTGGATGAGATTGATTCTCGGGCTGACTGGCCATGGGGATTGGCCACGCTCACAGGGTATGTGCTGCTATGGTGGGGCTGACCCCATGGAGTGGGACTCGCCCCAGCAGGCTTGTGTACCTGTTGAGACCACCCTTTGGATGTGCTCCTTATGGGGCTAGTCAGGTGGTGCTCTGTTGTGGTTTGATGCTAGCCTCTCGGTGTGTTAGTCTTGGGGCCCCTTGGGAGGGTCTCTCATGTAGGTCGAGGTCAGCTGCTGTCTTTGATTGTTCAGGGCCACCTGGTAGGAAATACCAAGCAATCCGTGAATGGTTTCTGCCTGTGCTGGACCTGGAGGCAAGTGGGAGAGACTGTGCTGTGAGCTGAGGTTGGTTCCCCGCAGTACCAGGCCTGGGGTGGCTCAGCAAAAGGACCATGCACCTCAAGGCTCGAGGCTGCCTGCCAGCTGCCCGTAAGTCTCCTTGACTGTAGGAGCCTTTGTTTGGTACGGGAGTTGGGTGGGGACCCAGGAAGTCATCGGGAAAATGTGCCGTTTTCACCCAGCCGATGTAGTGGAGCGAGCCGATTTCATCAGACCAATGCAGATTACTGCCAGCCGAGCCTGAGGGCTCCTGCAAAAGTCAGATCACAGCAAGGCTAGCTGCTGTCTGCCTTGGACCCGCAAACCCCAGCCCAAAAGACAGTGCAGTTCAGGCTGGAACCAGTGGCCCGCCACCAAAAGTCTCCCCCGTAATGTGCGGGCTGCACAGGCCCAGGGAAGGTGCAGGGTGGGGCTGGCTGCCTGGCAACTGCCGCCAGGAAAAATGTATGGGCTGAGTGGGGCGGGGTCCCAGAGAACCATGGGGCGGAATAGGCCAGTCTTGCCAGCCAACTGCAGCTTCAGTATCGGCTGTGTGGGGGAGGGGTTAACACAGGCAAGATGGCACCCATCTATGGACTGCACCTGAGCAGGGCCCCGAAGGAGCAATGGCAGCTGTCCCTCCAGCCCTCGCCCTGGCCCCACAAAACTCGGTCCCTCCCCGTATGTCTCTTGCGTCTCCCAACCTGCTGACCCTCCACCGGCTCCCAGGGTGTCTGTCAGCGAGTGCGTGCGCAGACCCTTTAAGGAGACGTCTGGGTTTTTGGGTTCCCTCCATCTCACCCAGACGGCCGGAGTCCCCATTGGATTTTACAGTCAGGTTTTGTGAGGACTCCTCTTCCTGGGACTGGAGCCTTGGGCTGGGGAGCCCCTGTGTGGGCCTGGGGCCCCTCGTTCCTTCAGGGGATCCTCTGCAGCCGGGCTCTCTCTGCCCCGGTGCTCAACCGCCAGGTGTGGGCGCGGGACCAGCCTACTTCACGTCTCCTCCCCTCCTACCGTTCTTGATGTGGCTTTTTCTTTATGTCCTCAGATGTATGTGTAATGATCAGCTAGACTTTAGGTGGTTTTCCACATTGTTTTGTAATTTGGTTTTAGTTTTAATGTGCTTGTGGAAGGAGGTGAGCCTGTTTTTACCTAGCCCGCCATCTTGACCAGGAACTCACCTGCAGATTTAACTTCTGATATCCTAACATTTTCTACCCCCATGCCACACTTTTACTTTTTCCCTTTTAGAAAAAAAAAAAGTGCAGCTTGTTGACAGTGTTTATTTAACATCAAGCATAGGAATGCTATGTTTTGTATGATTTCACATTTTCAGTGATCGAGAATTACTATAATTTGTTTTCAAAGACTTGATATGCTAGAGCAATGTGAAAATAATAAAAGTGAGATATTTCGTGGCAGACATTGGGGGTCGGGTTAGGACTGTAATCTGCAAATTATCTCGGGGTAAACGCTGCAGCTGCAAGCACCGCTGGCAGACAGTCTCAGGGCAAATGGGAAAAGGCTTAAAAGAAGTAGGCTGCTTCTGTCTCGAGAAGCTTCTGTGCATCAAGTCCACTTGACTGCCCAGAGGCAGGTCACTGAGCAGTCTAGAGCAGCTGCCCCTGACAAGATGGAGGTACTAGAGCCTGTGCTCTCTGACGGGGCAGCTGGCGTCTGCAGAAAAGGGCCTTGGGGAACAGGGAGGAGAGGAAAGGGAAATGACGGTGCAGAATGGAATGGAATCTACTGCTCGTCTCCAAGTTTCTGCTCCTCCAAACCAAAGCCTTTGAGGCTCTGCCAGCCTGGGGACCAAGCCTCATGAAAGTGGAGCCCAAAGAGCGCCTAATATGGCATTCCTGTCACTGTAGTGAGCAGCCGCAGAGACCCGAGCTGGGGCCGCAGGGGGAGGAGGGCGGCTGGACTCTGTGGCTCGGGGAGCTGGCCCTGGTGCTTTGTGGCCTGCCCGGGTTTCCTTTCTCCTCACTGACTTTCTCATTACTTCTCCAGTCATTCCTCCCTCCTTCTTTCCCTCCCTCGGCCACCTGGGTAGGAGCAGTACTGTGGGAAGCGGTGGGGCCTGTGGGGCAGCCCCAATGTCTGTTAGTTTGAGGAGGCAGAGCCAGGTTTGGTGCCACGTCTGGCTGGGACAGGACTCTGGGGCAGGGGACGAGAGGGAGGAGCCTGCAGACTGCTGCCCAAATGACATAAAAGGTAGAGAAGACAGCAGTAAGCGTGAGGAGAGCCTGGGGCTCAGCTAAAGTAGGTGCAAATGCTGACGATGCCTCCATATCTCTTGCCAGTTGTCACCTCACTGATCCTAAAACAGTCTCTCTAATCCTGAGGATGCGTCTAGAGGAGAAACTGTTTTAAGTCTGACGTGTGTGTTAGATTGGCTGGGAGATGCTTCCTGGTTCTCATCTAACCTCGTGATGTGTCATGGAGTGGAGGGAAAAAGAGGAGGCTACATCATCACTAAATGCTCTGGGTTAGTATACACCAAAAGCCAACAGCACGCGGACACAGGAACTTTAAAATGAATAACACCCGCTACTCAGTCACGGGCTCCTGGCTGAATAGTAGGAGAATGTTATTGTGCTCCCCTCTTTTTCTCTGCTGTGTTTCCCCACAGTCTGCAGGTCGGTCGGGTAAAGTGGGAAGAGCCTGAACCTGAGAGTGGATGTTACTTTAATGCTTGGCTAATGGTTTCTACTTGTGAGCATCATTCTAGGCCTGGCATTGGGCTGAGTTTATTTCACAGCTGATCCCAGGACCATGCAAGGTAGGGGGAGTCTCCGAAATAGAACCCTTTGCTCTCAGGCACTTTTTCACAGGGTGTCCAGTTGATGTCATCCATCAGTTGGAGTGCGCGCGGCCCGGAAGAGCTTGCGTGACTTTGGCTCATGTGCTGGTTGAGACTTTAGTCCTCGCTCAGAGATTCTCAATTGTAGCCACTCATTAGAATCTCTGGAAGCTTTTAAGCAACCTGTGACCAAGATCCCTAGACCAACTGAATCAGAGTCATCAGGGGGGAGATCCATGTTATGGACTGAATTGTTCACCCCCAATTTCGCATATGGAAGCCTTGCCCCCTAATGTGACCGTACAAGGAAGCAGAGCCTTTAACGAAGTAATTAAGGTTAGATGGGGCCGTCGGCCTCTGCAGCACAAGACCAAGTGCTCAGGGGAGGAGGTAGGGAAGTAAACCAAAGGACTAGGAGCATTGAGGTCCCTGGGAGGTTGGAGTGTGCCCCAGGGGTTCTTGGGGAAGCGGTCGTCCCCATGAAGCTTCTTGGAGCTGCTCCCCACACTCTTGCTGCTCTGCCCACTCACGGCTTCGTCCTGCGTCCCTGGGTTCTGGCCCCGAGTCCTCGCCTCCCTGTTTGATGTCTTCTCTCCTCGCAGTAGAGCCAACACTCCAGGAATCTTCCCTTGTTTTCAGAGTCCAGTGAGGATGCGTGGACAGGGCCACCCCCACCCCTGCCATCATTTCTTACAGTGAAATTCAGGGGTACCCCGTGCAACCCCGCCACCCACCATCACCTTTGGCTCAGGGACCATGTTGCTGACCTGCCAGGTTCTGCCTGGCTCTGTGTCCCCACCCGTTCCACTGTGTGCGTGTACCACATCTTCCTTATCCACTCCTCTGCTGATGGACACCTAGGTTGCTTCTGTATCTCGCCCATTGTTAAGCAGTGCTGCACAGACTACAGGGGTGAGTATGTCTTTGGCAGTTAGTGTTGGTTTTCTTTGGATAAGTACCCAGAAGTGGTGGTGTTGGGTCATACAGCAACTCTATTTTTAGGAATAGCTATACTGCTTTTGATAATGGTTGCACCAATTTAAAATCCCACCAATGATACATGATGGTTTCCTTTTCTTCACATCCTTGCCAGGACTTTTGCTGATTTTTTTTTTTTTTTTTTATGAAAGTCACTCTGACAGGTGTGAGGAGCTATCCAATTGTGGTGCTGATTTGCATCTCCCTGATAATTAGTGATGTTGAGCTTCTTTTCATGTATCTGTTGGCCATCTCTCTGTCCTTTTTGGAGAGATGTCTGTTCAGGTCCTCTGCCCATTTTTTAATTGGATTGTTTGGGGGATTTTTTGGTGTTAAGTTGTATGAGTTCCTTAAATACTTTGGATACTAATTAACGTTTTATCTGATATATAATTTGCAGATATCTTTTGCCATTCAGTAGGTTGTCTTTTCGTTTTGTTGGTTTCCTTTGCCATACAAAACCTTTTTAATCTGATGTCCCATTTGTTTATTTTAGCTTTTGTTTCCCTTGCCCAATGAGATATACTCAAAAAGATATTGCTGAGATCTATGTCAAAGAGTTTACTCCTTGAGCATACTTTTAATAGCTGTTTTAAAGTCATCGTCTGCTAATTTGACCATGTCTGCCATTTCTTGGTCTGTTTCTTTTCACTGATTTTTCTCCTGTTTATGGAGTACATTCTTCTGCTTCTTGGAGTGTCTAGTAATTCTGATGGGATGTTAGATATTATACACTGAGTGTCTGGATGTGGCTTCCTTTAAAGAGGGTTGGGTTTGTTTCGGCTGGTATTAAATTGCTTACAGATCACCTTGACCCTTTCAAGACTTGTTTTTAAGCATTGTTGGGATGGGTTCAGGGTAGCCCTACTACTTATGCCTGAGCCTTCTGGAATCTTAACTCTGGCTGTTTGAAATTCAAATGTCTTCCAGCACTATGTCAGCTCTGAGAACTATCTGACTTACAGATAACCTGTAATTCCTTGCCTTTTGGAGTTTCACCCTATACATACACAATTAAGTTTTTAGCAACAGATTCAAGGGGACCCCCTTTTAGATTTCTGGGGCTCTTTCTCTATGTATATTTCTCCTCTCCAGTATTTTTACTCCCAAATTCCAGCCACCTCAGTCTATTCAAACTCCATGGCCCATGTATTCCGAATTTATCATTTTTTGTTAATTCAATTAGTCTTTATGGCGCCTCCACTATGAGCCACAAAATTCTCAGGCATTTGGGATATGTCACTGAACCAAACAGACAAACATCCCTGTCCTCCTGGCATGTGTTCTTTGAATTTAGACTGTGGTGACGATTCCACATCTCTGAATACACTAAACACTACTGAGCTGTGTACTTTAAATGGGTGGATTTATGGTCCATGAACTATATCTAAATGAAGATGTGAAAAAGACTTCTTTGGGATATGACAATCTATACAGTGCTCTCCTCTGTATATATATGTTTAAAATTTCCACAATAAAAAGTATAAGTATACCTTATGGGATCCATCAAGATGATCTCTTTTAACCCATTAAGGCAATAAATTATATTAATAGATTTCCTAATGCTGAACTGTCCTCGTATCTGAAATAGATCCCCTTTTTCGGTCATGGCATATTGTTTTTGTAAATACATTGAAAAATCAACTTGTGAATATTTTATCTAGGGCTTGTGCATCCATATTCATAAATGATAAAGGTCTGTAATTTTTTTTTCCTGCTTTGCCAATGCTCAGCAATCCCTTCTTGTGAAACCCCTGTTATTTTAGTTAGGCGCATGACCACACAGAATAATGTGTTTCTTGTGTCACTGCAGCTATTTGTGGCCATGCGAGTTCTTGATTATAAGATACAGGCAGAAGTGTCATATGGCAGCTTCTAGAAACTGTAATAGACATGGCACCTGGATTTGACCTTTTCTTTATCCTGCTGGCATGCAGATATGACGACTAGAACTAGCTGGTACTCTCATGAAGGTCACAAAGACCAGGGCCACACCCTCGGAAAGGTGGCGTGGTGAGCTGGAAGTGGCTTAGGTCGCTGAGATTTCGTGGCTTTGAGCTGCTCTGCCAGCTCTGTACTGTCTACCTGTGGACATCTATGGGTCTTATTTAAACCACACTAACTTTGGTGACCCTTAGAGCTAATCCTGATCCCAACTGACATGGCAGATTTCGAGGTTAAGGCCGCGGTGGCTTCACAGAGTAAGTGGGGAGGCTTTTCTTCCTTCTCCCCAGCCTACAGCAGTTTAAATAGCAGGGCACCCATTTGACCCCAGAAGCTTTGGTAAAAACCTGTTGCAAAACTGTGGACCTGGCACCTTTTTTATGCCATCTCCTTGGCAATTTTTTCAGTTTCTTCCCTAGGCTATCATTTTATTCAGATAAGCTCCTTTTTGTGGAGTTACTTTGCATTTTATTGACGTTTACAAATTTATTAGCAGGAAAGGCACGTACTGTAATATTGTAATTCTTATCAGGCTCCTTTTATTCTGAAGTTGTTCCTAGTGGTACATTTCGTTTTGTTCTATTAAAGATCTGCCAACTGAATTAGTCTTTTCAAAGTACTGACTCGTGGATTTATTGTTTCTGCTTTCATTTAATTTCTACTTTTATCATTATTCTCTTTCTCAATTGTGTTGTTTTTCTAGACATTTAATTTGAATGCCCAACTCATTCTCTCTGAACATTGAAGGCTATGAATTTTGCTCTGACTGCAGCACTGGCCGTAGTGCAAAGCTCTTGCTATATAGCATGCTCTGAAATTTTCATTAAGTTTAAAAAGGTCTGTAAATGAAGTTTTGGTTTCCTCTTTGAAGAATGTTACATAATTTACAAATGCTTAAATTGAGTTCGATTTTCCTTTTGGTATTCTAATTTTATTGTGCTATGGGAGATTATGTAGCTTGGGCAATTTCTACTTGTTAAAATTGAGATTTTCTTTGTGGCAAAAATATATAATTGTTGAAAATTTTCCATGGATTAAAAAATAAGTATTTTCTGTAGGATATAAAGAAACATGGTGAAAATTTTAAAAAGTACTCATTTCTTAAATTTGATCTTTTTATGTATTGGGTTTTGAATTTGGGTGTTCTTAATGCGTACCGATGTTGAAACTATTTTTTTTAAGTGAATATTTAAAAAATATCTCTGGTGTTGCCAGAAAGCAGTATGTGTGGGCTGCTGGCCAGCCGCCCCCGGCGGCCCAGCCAGTGGGCGGCTCATCTGCAGACAGGAAAGCTTGTTCTGTTTTTATCACATAAGACCCAGAAGTGGTGGTCTTAAAGCTCTAGTCCTTGACTGAGGCAGGAGACAGTGACCCCTGAGAAAGGAAGTGAAACCCCACCTTGGGGGGCCCTTGCCGAACAAACCGTGCCTCTCAGCGACCCTCCTCTCGAGCTGCTTCTCTGCAGGGTCTCAGGCTGAGCCTCCTGCCACAGCAGGAGCCAGGGGCCCAAACACAGTTAATGCACGGGGCTGGTGGCCCCTCCCTGCCACACAGTTAGTACACGCACAGCCTGGGGTCGGGCCCTGGCTCTGTGGCGCCCCCGTGCCCACCTCAGGTCCACAGCGGGGCTCTGAACACCCCCGAGCGGGAGGGCCCACCTCCCTGCAAGTTCCAGGGTGTTGGGGAGCCGCAGCACCGGCCCCCAGCGCAGCACCGGCCCCCAGCACAGCATGGCCTCGCCAGCCCGCCCCAGCGACTCTCAAACAGAGGACAGAAGGGATACAGCACAGCTGTCGCCAGAGTTTATTCTAGGTATTGACACTTCTTTCTGGGAAAACCACAACTTAGACTTTCTAACCGCCTGGATAGTCAGTGACGGGAGAACCCAGCCCGTTTTCCTTGGCTGCTGCAGCCAGGGAGACCAGCACTCCAGTGGCTTGAAGGTGAGCCCGTTTCTCTCCTGTGACGATGACACAGGGCGGGGAGGGCGGAACGTTCCGCTCGCACGTTCGTTGTGTCCGGCATGGTCTACGCAGGGACGTGGGCCCGTGCCTTGTCCGGCCTCCAGTGGCCCACATCCTCCTGTCACATGACCGCACCCAGCTACAAAGGAGTTGGAAATAAGTCCCTCGCCATGGGCATGGGTCCATGGCAACAAACCATTTCTGAACGAGAAGGGGGAGGGGGGAGCACAGGTGATCGGCCACGGCCCCGATCACGGCATGTGGGGGTGATCTCAGGCTGAGCCAGGCTCTGTGAGACTCCAGTGGGGAAGGCAGGCACCAAGTCAGGGTTGCAGGTCCTCACCAGACACCAGGTGGGTGTGGGACAGGGACTCTGGACACACCCAGGCTCGATGCTTTGGCTTTTTTTTAACGTTCATTTCTGATTTACTTCACCTTTGCTCGAACGCACACCGCAGCTGAGAATGGAGCCAACGGCCAAAACGCATTCCTGCCTCAACGGCGTTTCCAAAACGACGTGTGTCAAACTCACGGTTCAGACTTCTCTCTCCCCCCTCCCCCTCCTCTTGCTCCAGGGGGAGACTCGGACAGCCCTGTGCCTCCCAAGCGGAGCCCCAGCTCCAGCCAGCCGTGCTGCAGAGGGACAGCTGCTGTCCAGGACACCCAAACGCCCGAGTGTCCCTTAACCAACGATGGAGGTGTCTGGCCACGAAAGGGAAGGGAGTGGCCAGCCCGGCCCAGAAGGAAGTGGTAAAGGTGGCTGGGCTGCTGGCAGCTCTGTAGGTAATAATTATTCCCTAAGGAGAGTACTCACCATGTTCATATCCACAAAATGTGTTGACTAAAGAAATGACATAGCAATATACATCCAAACCATTTCTCGAAATTCTCATTTAGCTTTGTTTTATTAAAAATGATTTCTTCCTTTGAAATTTCCCAGAAGTATGGCCTTTGTTTTCTGCTACTTCAAACACATCATCAAAAACAGATCGTTACAGTCATGTGAGTGTAGAAGGAGATTCATAAGCCAGAACTTTACTGTGGGAACCAACCTTTGGATGACCCAGTGAGGAAGCTGTATCACTTTCCCTGGTGATGCCGTGGGATCAAGCTGTGCCTGAGTCAGGGCTGTCTGTCCTCAGCATCACAGACGCCGTCCCCGGACGATGGCGGCACGGCCTGGGCTGTCAGCCAGAGCCCACCCTGCGGAGCCTGCGCAGCAGGGAAGGCCAGGTGCATGCGAGGCACAGGACCTACTTCCGAGGCCTCGACGACCGTGGACTGATGAGAGAGTGGCAGGGTTGGAAGGAAGAAATGGGCCGTGACAGGCTCACAATACACCGTGGACCGCAAAGGGAGGCTGAGGAGGAATGGCTTCAGGCCCAGAGCCCCTGGCCTGAACACAGGTCCCTCGGTGGGTCGGAGGCAGGTCGTCACCCACCGCCAGGGCACACCGACCGTCTCCTGCCATGCAGAACCCCCAACAGCAACAGGCGCGGACATGTCCCCGAGTCACCCTGCGTGCACACGCGTCCTGGGAACACGGCCGCACACGACTTTACACCCGTTCCCGAGACTGAGGAACACTGCAGCACCGGCCATGTCACCGAGTCCCCTCACTTCTAGGAGAGCAAGGGATACTTTTTTCCAGTTTTTTAAAACTTTTAACGTTACTGTGAAAAATGTAAAAGACTACAGAACACAGCGGGGAACATGCTACGGATTTCCAGTGGAGGCAGCTCTGCGCTCCTTGGCGGGTACCTGCTCACGTCACAGCGACGAGCATGCCTGTCGCCGAATGTGTCCTCTGCTGTCCTGAGGCCACACCCGTTACAGGCCGGGGAGGGTGTCCCTGACCCCAGGGCCTCACTTGGTAGCCGCAAAGTCACACTGCTGCTCCGTGTCCTCGGGCCCTGAAGGGAGCAGGGAAGCCATGAGTCAGGACATTCTGCTTTCTGGGAAGTGATCTTGCCGAGAACATTAAGGAATCCTGATGGATTTCAAAGAAAAGTCTGACTAGAGGCATCACTAGACGCAGAGCCTCAAGGAAGGAGGACACAGGTGATCGTCATCCGAGGGCTCGGGTCCACTTCTGACACAGAATCATCAAGAACACTGCCCGTGTCGCTGCCGGCCGCGTCTCCGCCTGGCCTCCCTTGGGTCCGTGCCCTCCCGAGCTACACCCTGCAGAGCTTCAGCGGGAAGTTCTCCGCGATGAGGTGGTCGCCTTGAAGGAGCACGACGATGTTGACCTCAAATTCTGAGAAGACAAAGGACAGGCCTTACAACTCGAGCAGCAGCAACCAAGCGCCAGCCCCCCGCCCGCAGGCAGCGAGGGAGCCCGGGGCCGCGGGGGTCTCGGTGCTGGTGTCCCACAAGTGTCATCCTAAGCCCCCAGGAGAACCGTGAAGACGGCTGCACGGCTGTCTGCTGCACTTGCTCAGATAAGTCCGTCTTCTCACCTGGGAGCAGAAAGGCAGCAGCTTCCCCAACCACACTTTCCTTGTCCTTCGTCTTTAATACAGAGAACCTTCTAGAACCCTTTCAAGCCACAGGCTCTTTGGCTTTACTTTGACGTTTCCTACAGCTTTTAAGGGGACAGCAGACTGCAGGCGGCCTGCAGCTGTCTGGGTGCCCACGCCCCGGGTGAATCCACGTTCAGGACACGCTCCGTTTAGCTGGTGCTGCCGTGGAGAGCGTCAGTTTATCTGAAACATCTGTTCAAACGTGCGTCTCCGACCCTGCCGCAGACAGGGTTTCTCCACCAGCTCTTTGGCGCTGGGGCCGGCCTTCACGCCAGCAGGAGGGCTGCGTGACGAGGGAGCTCCGCGAGGAAGACAAGCCTGTCTCCTGAGGTGAAGAAGGAGCCCCCTGCTCCCCCCTGCAGAAGCTCCGCAGTGGGAGGGGCTCGGGGCACCTCATGCAGCTGGAGTCCTGAGGAGCACGTCCCGGGTGTGGCCGCTCGCCCTCCCGAGCACCGAGCACCGTCCAGGACAGTGGTCACACCCAGCAGTGCCGCCCTGTCTCTCTCCTGACTTAGACAATCGCCACGGCACCAGCACGGCCCTCAGGACCCTCCATTCCCCCAGCCGCCTGCTGTCCTTCCTGGGAGGGGCAGGGTGGCTGCAGTGGACGGAGGACACCAAGCGCGCAGGCTGGGCCAGGGCAGAGCACATGTGGCAGAGCGGCTGCGTCGGCGCGGCCTCCGGGCCCAGCCCCTACGCTCCGAGCGAGTCTCCGCGGGAGGCCTGACCATGCGTGTGACGTCACCTGTGGTCAGCGCTCACCCAGATGCTGCTCCTGCTGCGGGACATGGGGCCCACCCCTGAGACTCGGAGCCTCCCCTCGGCCAGCCACGTGGGCAGCCACCCCAGGGCCCCCGCGCTGCAGGCTCAGTCGTGCCCGCTCGCCCCCTTTTCCGTGGGGGCTCCCTAACCGCATGCGTCGTTTGGCAAGCCCCAAACTAGAATGAACTGCCACCGGGCACGAGGACAGGAAAGCACTGGTGTCTCGGCGGATGGACCGAGGGCGTTATTTCTCTGGAAGAATCAGAGGCGCCGCATGAAGAGTTAAATGGATACTTTGTAAAATGCATAGAAATAACATGCAAAAAATTTAGTTGCTTAGTGAATAGCACAGCATAGAAAATTTTTTGCACCATTCTACAGTTTATGCAGGAAAATCGATTTGAGAGAAATCAACAGTGAAGTTCCTCTTCAACTTAAAATCAAAGCATTCTGAAGTAAAAAAGAGGCATCTCCAGACCGCCGTGTGCGGCGTGCCAGGGACTGCGGTGCTGGTGGCCGCAGGAGCATCTCAGCAGGACATGTGGGAGGCCGCGGGCGGGTGGCCTCGGGGCGGTCCAGGCCCCTGCGCTTGGGTTCTGTGCTGAGGGCACACACCGCCCAGTCCACAGCGACCACACACACGCCTTCTAGGAAAAACTGTGGTACCCTGGCTTGGGTCAAGTTTGACCCAATGTGGTCTCTCGGAAGATGTCACTGCCCTTTTACGTGGGGCAAACAGCTGGCTCTGTTGCCTTCTTTGCTGACCCCATGTGCTCTCAATGCCGTGTTTCAGATGCAGCACCAGGCTCCACGCACGTCGCCTGTGCTTCTAACCCACGGGCGGTCGGAGCTCCCGGACTCACACCCACGTAGGCCACAAGAAGGTCCAAGAGGCGCCCACGATTCAGCGGCAGATGCGACAACCTTTCCCTCTCTTAAAAAACATCACCTGCTCAACTCTGGCAATGAAACAGTACTCACATACATTTTACATTTGGAATTGTTTGAAGTAAAATCATGCTCTAACTAAAAGATTCTGGACTAAAAATAACGCACCTTTAAAGTTAGGGGGACTGTGACATTCATACGAAGTGGTGGCTTCACTATGTCCCCATTTCTCCGTGAAGCGGGCATGCCAGCAGAAGCAGTTACCAGACCCCATCACACTGGTTACCAGTGAGCCTCAGGCATGGCACAGACGGTGTCCCCAAAGAGCCCAGGCTGCACGATGCCTAACGGTCTTAGAATTGTCTCATTTTGGGTCTCTGTCAAATGCCAGCCTATCAGAGGCACCGAGCTGCCTTGTCCCTTGTTAGTTCGCTTCACAGAGCTCATCGTCCCTGCCCTGGCCCACAGGGACGGGGTTACTGCGGCCTCCCTGGGTGACACCCCACCCCCACACGGCAGCTTCTCACGGAGCTGGAGGAGGAGTGCTCGGAGCTGTACTTGACCCGAGCAGACCGGTGTGTCTGTCCCAGGCACCAGGTGGCCCGTCTGCGGGCCGCTTGCCAGCCCCGGCCGTGAGGGCAGGGAGCCGGGCGCTTACCCACTCTGAAGTTGGTGGTCTCCAGCGTCGGGCAGGTGAACAGCCGGGGGAAGACCATGTATATGGGGACCGAGAGGCTCCGACACACGTCCCCATCAGCGATCTGAATATTCTGGATCTCTGTGGCATCGCGGGCGTACCCTTCTGCACACCCTGGGGACGGGGGAGCACGTCGGTGGTCAGAAAGGAGCCACGTCCGAACATGCTGATCAGCAGACGCCCTGTGACTGAGGATCTGCATCCGCTCCCTCGCCCACGTCCCCCGTCTGCTCCCCGAGGTTCTCGAGAGCCCCCTGCCCTCCCCACCTCACTGTCCTCAAGCACGTTCTCGGAGTGGAGAGGGCACTTGTGCGCTGCCGTGCCCGCCAAGGGCGGCAGAGGCCCTTACCGCACGTCTCCACGCGGACCAGCTGCAGCTCGATGCTCCTGATGGCGGCCTCCGAGCTCTCCACCACCAGCTCCCCTGTGAGCGGCTGTGTGATAACGCAGTTGGTCGAGTTGAGGTGTCCTCTGATGAGGAATTTGGGGAGCAAGGCTCTCTAAAACAAGATGAAAAATACATCGGGACTGGAAGGTGCCAGGGGAAATGACTCGATAGTCACTTTGGTACAAATAAAAACTGGAAGCAAAGTTGGATAATTTTTGTAAAACCCACTGGGACCCTGTTTTACAAAATGGGGGAGAAGGTACAACAGTAGTTACATCGTCAGTCGCCGTAAGTAACAGACCGAACGTTCGAGCGCTCTGACAGGCAGCAGGCACCTGGCAATCTGCAGAGCGGCGGGGTCGCTCACGAAGAAATGACATAAAAATGTCTGAGGAAGTATTTAAGGACAACCAGTCACGAAAAAGGGGATTTAAAAAAGATAACCAATTTACAAATGTTTCCAATAATACAATTTTTAAAAAATCAAGACATTTAGTTCAAGGACATTTAAAGAGAACAATGCTCTTCAATGCTTGACCATAAGCCTCTGTAGACAGAGGAAACAGGTCCCAGCTGAGCGATGATGTCCTTGTGGGACAAACAGATGTAAAGAGACAATTGTAGCCGTCTTCACCTCTGGCTGCGTCCCAGTAACTGAAGATCATTCAGAGTCTGGAACACTGCTGTCCGACAGAAACAATACAAGCCACGATGTGAACCACATAGGTCGTTTAAGTTTTTCTAGTAGCCACATTTTAAAAAGTAAAAGGAAACAGGTAAAATTAACTGATATATCCAAAACATGACCACTTCCATGTATAATCGATATTTAAAAATTATGACGTTTACGTTCTCTTTCATACTGAGCCTTTGAGACCCTAACTTTACACTCATGGCTCGGCTCAGACCAGCCCCAGACCAGCCCCATGTCAGTGTCGATGGTCACACGTGGCTGGGGGGCCACCTTATGGACAGCACTGAGGAGCCAGGGGGCCCGGGGCAGAGAGCCCTAGAAGCCTCGATTTGAGACTTTTTTAGAGTTCTAAAAATAACTAAAAGTTAAAGAAACTATTTGTTTTTTAAAAAAATGAGCAGTAGCAGTCTCCATTAAAAAGTCTTTCAGGCCACTGAAGAAGAGAGAAAAAGCTCTCGCTGCCCAGCTGAAGATCGTCACTGCCGCCGCCTCCCCTCCCGTCCCCTCCCTCCTGGCCCCGCCCCTCCCTCCGCCCCGCCCCCTCCAAGACGCTGCATATCAATGCGTCAAGCAGGCTAAGTACATTTCCGGAGCCTTCCCAGGGAAGCGTTTCCGTGAGATAAAAGTGGACCTACAATGACATCGAGTCCAGGGCACTGTGCCCTGCAGCTGGCAGAGAGCTGAGTGAGCGAGTGTTCCCAGCAGGCCCTGGGCACTGCGTAGAGGTGGGGGCCCACCCAGGGAAAGGCAGGTACAGCATCAGAGGGTGGTGAAACTGGCTGTGTGCAGCCAGGTTCGTGCCACCCCAGGCTGGCATGGCACCGCACCTTCCCACAAGGGGGACTTCCCACCAAGGAGACTCCCAAAGCAGGCAGGGCCAAGGCCTCACGTCACTTAAAGCCCCAGTGCCGGAGCCCCTGGACCCAGAAGACAAGCCACCTGCACACCCTAAAAGAAAGCACGCGGGGCCAAATGCCTCCGTCCCCTGTGCAACACTCGGAGCAAAGCCCTTCTGGTCAAAGTGTACTGTGCGTCCATAATCAGAAGAACATTCTCATCTGAGCTACAGACAGACAGTCTAGTTAACAAGGTCTTTATAAATATAAACGGGCAACTGAGAATCAACAAACAGCTGAGAAAAATAAAGGAAAAAGAGGCACACACTCTCTAAGAAGGACCAACTCCGCAAGAAACAGCATCAATAGGAGGTAGGGGGGAAAGGCTCTGCATTTGTGGTAACATGGAAAAGGAACCGTGCTCAGAAATGAATCACACTGGTGTTGAATAAACATTCCAACAGGAGAGCTAAATGCCGGCCGAAGAGCACCTCAGCGAGCTGGAAGACTGAGACAGGGGCCCCTGTGGTGCATCTGGGAAATGATGAGAGATGAGCACAGGGCTGGGGGAAGTTCAGCCTTTGGCACAAAAGAGACCCCCAAAGGCCAGGCACACAGATGAGAGGATCCACACCTGCGCGACTGCTCTGAAACTTCAGGTGTCGGAAGTTGTCGGGGGTGGGAGGGGGTAAGGAGAGGGAGAAATAATCAGCCCACACGCACCTGAGAATCACAGTCATCAGTATCACTAGGCCCTAGAAAACCAGGGAGCTATTATTCAAAGTTCTAAGGGCTAATGACATTAGAGCTAGAATTTTCTACCTAGACTGAGATTCAGGTGTGAGGGCGAAGTAAGATAGTTTTTAGACATTCAAGGACTTAGGTTCACTCCTCACCCTTTCTGAAAGATTGACTCTAGCATGTATTCCAGCTAAACAAAAAAAAAAATTGAAGAAGGAGAAAACACAAGTGAGTAGAATCAATGGCGAGCAGTGAGCGTGGTAAAACTTAACCGGGCTAAATAATGTGACTGTTATACTTCAGGCAACTTATTAAGAAATGGTTTCTGAGCCAATAAAGGCTTAACACTGGGGAAAATAAAACTGATGACAAGCTGGGACTTCAATTTAAGACGATTTCAACAAATGGGGCGGGGGGAGGGGATGCAAAAATGCTACAAACCTGCCAGAAGGTCCCTTTTCTCAGGGTTGTTATGTAAACGTATATGTCTGGACATTTGAGGGTAACTTCTAGGAAAAGGATGCGAGAGGGAAAAGGAGCAAACAACAGTAAGAACAGAAACAAACCAAATCCTCACAACCTTAGTGAATCAGGCTAAAGACGGGAAGCAAAGAATAAAGTATGTCAGAGAATGCAGAACAAGATGAAAGGAACAAAACAAATGCGACAGTTTTCAAAGTGAAAAAGAACAGGTTACATTCCTCTATTAGGGACTGTGTTTCAAACATTCTTGCTAGAAGCTGTTTACAGAGACACCTGCAATGGATCTGCTAACACGTGCTCTTAACACGAGTACCTCTTCCCCATCCAGCCTGTTACCAAGTTTTCTATTACTTAGACTCTTCAGAAGTAAGAAATAGAAACGTGTTCTAACCAACTTAAGAAAAAGTAGGGCTAACGGGGACACGGCTGAGGCCTGGGAGGATGTGGGACGCCGTGCGGCTCAGCAGGGGGCCCGGGCTCACCTCTACCCACTCCCCATGCAGGCTTCCATTCACGGCTCTGGTTCCTGCGGGAGAAACATCGGATTGGCCCACCAGGGTCGTGTGCGCTCCAGAAACTGAAGTGAGCGGCGATGGTAAATGGCCTTCCTGAAATGCCCCCTTCGGCACAGCCCTGCCCCAGCTGTGCTCCCGAGGGGCGAGGCCAGCATCATCCTGTGCCCCAGTCCTCCCAAACTTGCCTTTAACCTGTCCGGCTAGCAGAGTGCAGGATGAGAGCAAGGAAGAGCCACCATGGCCACGGGTGACAAGAGACTACCAGGTGGTGGCAACTCTGAGAAATCAAGGGGGTGCGGCCACCGTGACAGGCGGCAGTGCAACGGGCTCCCGGCAGGTCTCGGCTCACAGTGCGATAAAACTGGGAGAACGTGTGAAAAATAATGAACATACCGTCGCTGAGAAACTTCAAAAGTGTTAGTCTTCTAAGTGGTTACTGAGTAAAAAAAAAAAATCAAAATGGAAAATACAGACTATTTTGGGTACAATCATCGGGAATTTCCTCTTGATACCCAAATACAGAACCAGGCAGCAGTCAGTCTGCGGGTGGGATCCGGTTACTAAGGAGACGCCCCTGGTGGTCGTGTGGCAGCAGCACGTTACCTCTTTGACGTTCTGTAAGGTTTCAGGTGTAATGGTGAAGTCCACAGGACTCGGAGTCAGTTTCCCCTTCTGAGGCTAAAACAAGAGATAAAACCAAAATCAGTTGCTTGAGGGCCACGGTTTCTGCAGGTCAGGCTTCTCTTTCCCTTTTCAAAGAAGTGACGGGCGGCTTAACGACCCAGGGAGAACCTGCTACTAAGAGGCCGGGTAGCAGCTGGGTTCTAAACGCAGCTCTGCCGAGAAACACTGCTGTGTCCTACGGCACAGCTCCTCGAGCCCCGGGACTCAGCTCCCTCATCGGTGAGACGAGAGGAGAGACCTCCTGATCTCTAAGGCATGTGAAAACCAGACTGAAGAAACAGAGCAGTTTTGCTGGGAGGAATCCTAAACCTCAGAATCAGAGCTAACACCGGAGCATCCACAGTGGAACTGACACGATGGCCCTTCCCGGTGCTGCTGCTGTCACTGGTCCCACTTTACGGACAAGGACAGCCAGGCACAGAGAGCTCCAACGGCTTCCTCATGAAGTGGCAGAGCCAAGACGCAAACCGAGGCAGGCAGGCTGGCTCTTAGCCACTCCGCCGTATCGCTGTCCATCTGGGAGAATCGCTCCCACAAAATACTTATGGATGTTTCTGTAACTGATTAACAACGATCACCTCCACGTTACACAGCTGCAGAATCTATCGACACAGCCAAGCTTCGGCAGGGCCCGCCTGGGGCCTTTACTCGGGGGCCGGGGACGCCCATGTGGTGGGGAGCCTTGGTGGGGAAGGGCACCGACCAGTTTGGCACATTAGTCTTCCTGAAAATATTCTTTTGATCAACAGGTTCATGAACATATCCTTTAGTGAATAAATATATCCTCCTCAGCGGATGTGAAGGGGTATTTAACTTGCTGTCAATGGCAGGTCACAGCACGGTTTGGCCTTCCTGAAGGCCACCCGTTGCTCAGTGGCCAGGGGAAGCCCAGTGCCACCCACTCTCAGGGGACCTACGAGAGGCTCTTTCTACTAAGGACATAAAAGGATATGTCTTTTTCAGAGAAATAATCTACATTAAGAATTTTTCGTTTTGCTTCCATTTGAAGATACTTGATTAAAAAAAAATCCATCTAAATAACATCATTTCAAAAAAAATTTTAATCTTATGTTATATAAATTTATGTATTTTATCACTAAAAAAAGCACTTAAACACTATGATTATTAAAAATTTATAAAACAGGAAACTACAGATGTTGGAAGTCCTAAAAAGTCACAACAATGAAGCCAGCAAAGGACATCAGTGATTTCGCCGATCTTATGCACTAGATGTAGGTCTTACATTTATACTTAATCACCACGAAGGTGCCCGTGGACGTCTCATAAAAGCACAGAGGAGATGCAACTGCAGACCTCCGAGCAACACCGACCTGCACCGCAGTGCAGCCCTGGACAAGCCGAGGACTGCGGGAGGCCGTCAGGACCGGGGGTCCCACGTCGGCCCAGGGGCAGGCCTGGCTGCAGCTCAGGCCCCAGCACCACTGTCGGCCACCACGTCCGGCTCTGCAGCCCGCGTGCCCCCAGGAGCCCCGTTTGGCCAACTTCTGCCTCTGAACTGCTCAGAATCAATCTGAAGCCAGATGCACCACTGGCTGAGTCAAGGGCGCCACTCGAGGAGGAAGCTAGATGACCATAGACCAGGAAAGGGGCCGGGCCAGCCCCGATCCAGCATGGCACAGGGACGGCCCAGGCACGGCAGCCGCCGTGCGATGGGACCTGGAGAGGCCAAGACACAGGAGGGAGCCCAGAGCTATGGGCATGAGCATCTGTCACCATGTGTCTCAGTCACTGCTTGGTTCTGCATGACGACCAGGAAGGCACCAGCTGGGCTGCAGCCGACTCTCCCTGGGAATTCACCCAGGTGCCTGGTAGGGGGCAGGGACCCAATTCCCTAAGCTGACACATAAGAGGAAATTTTTAAGGGCACTGTGTCCATCACTGCAAAGTCTGAGCAGTGGGTGCAGGCAGGGACAACGCCCGCCGGCCCTAGGTGTCCCTGCATGTTCTCACTGGGTGTGCCAACAATGACATGCCCCAAGTGCTCTTTATCCGTGCGGCCCATCTCTTTGGGCTGTTCGCCACGGCGACCTTGAGGGATGAGGCGAGTCCCCCTCCAGGATAAAGGGCAGGCCTGCTCACTGCTGGTGCTCCTCGGCTGAGGCACAACCCGCCTCAGGTGCAGCATTGCCTGGGCCCATGGCATCATCCGTGGGACCCTGGGCCCAGGGGAATGACGTCCACGCTGATACCCATGCTGCACCAGAATAAGGCCCTTGTCTCTGACCCAGGAATGTCGTGTCTTTCAGCGGCCACGGAAGAGCAACAGGCCAACTTATTAGCTTGGAAGTCGGGTAAAACCTCACACCCCCCAGAAGGTTCCCGTTAAGCCTCAGTGCCCCCAAGGACAGCTTACAGCAGAGTGAACGATGAATTCACAGGTCTTCGTTAGGTCCTTGGCCAACAGAGACCGCTTCATGTCACAGCGCAGGGTGTACTAGACAGAAAAGGTGGAACAGAAACGTCATCTTAGTGTGATCTGCTTTCAGCCTGCAATGATCCTAAGAGAGATGAGTCAGCCAGTATTTGGGGGAAACTTCAATTAATGTGTTATATGAAACTCACATACAAATACAAGGAGCTAATGCTCAAAATAAAGGCATTTCTATGAGAAAAACAAAAACACGCTTTAAAGTTATTCCTCAGCCCATCCCCACAGCCGGCCCAAACGTCAGACGCCCTGGAGTACGGTGAGAGTCCCACCGGCGACGCAGAGAAACAACGGAGAGAGCGAGCAGAAGGAACGCGCGGAGCAGCAGACGCTGGTCCGTTTCCAGTTACCGCGCTGCGTGGGCCCAGACAAGAAACACAGCTCCTCCGGGCTCCAGCTTCCTGCCCTGTAAAACCGGGCCATTACTCCCTACCTGCCGTGAACACAGTGAGATGGTGCGCGATAAGCACTCAGCACAGGGCCTGGCACACAGCCACTCTTGGCGAACGGCAGCTACTTTGTAATAAGGATCAGAAAATGTGCGGCAAGGACTAGAAGCCCCTGGAGCAGCATCGAGCACTTGACAGACCAACTTGAGAGAAGCGAGTTCCTCTCCCTTGCTGAGCTGTGTGTGCACCGAACTGCACGAGGAACCAGAGTGGGCTCAGTCACGCCCTGCACTGGGAGCGTCCAGTCTGCTGAGGAGTCACGCGGGGCGATGACGGTCAGAGCCCCAGACCAGGGCGTCTTAAACCCAGCTCTCTACATTTTAACCTTAAGGAGGAATAAACAAGGAAAAGTCTAAAAATTTTTATTTTGGAAAATGCAAATATATACAAAAGTAAAGAGAAGAGTATGATGAAGCCCCAAATACCCATCAGCTTCCAGAACGGTCAGCTTGTGGTTACTCTAACCTGTTCCTCCTCGTGGCCCGCCCCCCGCTGCTGGCCCACAGGTGTGCCCTGCATGCAGAATAAGGGACAGGACAGGGACGGAGCGTCACGCTCACTCCTAACGCAGCTGTATCCATCCAGTTCTCTGCTGTCCTGTGCTATTTTCCTGAACTAGCCACTGCTCGTGTCCCCACTGCAAGACAGGCCCTGTCTCCTGAGGGACAGCCCTCCTGTGAGCTGGTCACGGAGCTGAAGGCCCGGCGTGGACCTGGGGCAGTTTCTTCACATCCCTGTCTGTGGGCTGAGAGGCTGCTCATAAAATGCTATATAGCATGATCACTGCCTTGGTGCTGATCTTAAAAAGGTCACACGCTCCATGTTTAATAAATCAGCTGTTGTTTTAATCACCTAGGAACAACTTTAGAATTATGTTAAAAATAGTATGTAGAACTGGGACTATATGCATAGTTGGCTAAGAAGCTATAGAATCAGGAACAACCTATGAGCATTAAATAAGAAGTTACTATATATTTAATGTACTACAGGACAATTAAAAACTTTAAAAGAATCATCTGTCTGCAAGGATTTATTTTTTTTAGTTTTATAATAGGTTACACATATAATAAATAGAATCTTCTATTTAGAAGAGATCAATCAACAACACACCATCTTACAGACTTCTGCAATCCAACAAATGTTCTTGATTAGCTACTAATTGCCAGGCACTGTGCTAAGTGCTAAGATAAAAATATGAAAGAGATCATTCATATATATATATATACACGTGTATGTACATGTATCGAGATTTCAATCTGGTCTCCCAACCAGACAAGCTCAGTGAGGGCTGGTACTGTCTATGTACGTATATGTGTCTGTATATATAATACATATGCATGTACAATATGTAGATGTACATGTGTATGCGTATGTATCTGTGTACACTGTATGTGTGTACATCTGTGGACATGCATATGCATGTATACCATACACGTATGCACGCATGCCTGACCGTGTGCATTTCGTCTCCTCCAGCATGCCCCCGACGGTCCAGAGTGGACGATGCGTCTTTCGTTCGGGCTTGCCTGGTCTTCCTGATCTGCCCCCAGCGGGAACTTTCCCTTCCTCATTTCAGTCGCAGGGACCTGGGCGGGGCTGACCTCCAACCCCACCTGGGTGTAGAAGTGACCAGTCAGCCAAGACTGCTGCTGGGACGACGGGAAAGAATCCTTTCTGACAGGGCTGCCAACCCAGTAGACTGAGCCAGCAGCCGCCTGCTGGCAGCCAGCTCGCCATGGAAGAGCCTGCTGAGAACGCGGGCTGGAGGCAGGACGGGCACGCAGCCTGGCCTGGACACTCCCGGGAGTTGCTAGTTCTGTGATCTAATACCCCTTTTTTTTGCTAAGTCAGTTTGAGTTGGATTTCTATAATTTGCAAATGAAAGGGTGTGAATAACAGGCATCCACTTTCAGTCACTGAATGTTTTTTTTAAGTGTGAAAGCAATAATTAATATAAGTGGTGATAAGTGGGGGAGAAAGAAAAACACCGATGTTATGTTCTAGGAACTGTGTTCTCTTAAAAACGTACTATTTTAATGCTATCAATACGAATATGTCAGGATTACATAAGGACAGTCCCCGTCACTTCATTTATTCAATCATCCAGCAAATACATACCTGGCACATTCCGCGTGCCAGGCACTATGCTAACCAAGCACTTCACGCCAAGACCTCATGAACCACCCCAGGTGGAGAGGTCACGGAGGCTGCTGGGGTCACAGAGGTGGGGTCTGAACTCACACCTGCCTGCTGCCAAAACCTGCACCCTGAAGCTTTACACAGTGCTGCCATTCAGGCCCAGATCCATCTGCTGCAAAGCCCTGGAGCTTCTCACTTTACCGTAATCCTTCCCAGCTACTAAGGAGCGATCCAGGTGGCACGAGCCACAGGTCAAGCTGGGCGTCAGGATGGTCAGACCTGAGCAGGGCGCCAAAGGGAGGTGCAAGACTTGGCCTTTTACAACTGTCAGTAAACATAACATCAATAGGAAAAAAGAAGGAAGATGTGTGTCCACAGAAAGGATGTGTTTCACTGTGAAAAGAGTGACGAGCATCTCTACAAAGTGCTTCTGAATCCACGTTTCCGCAGACACGTTGGCACTGCTGTGTTCTGTGTTACAGTGCTATGGCCGCAGGAGACTCTCATATGCACTACCTAATAATAAAGACGAGAAAAGAACGTAGTGTGACTGAAGCAGAATAAACAAATACCATTGAGCCCTCTGGCTCCGGCTAAGAATAACAAGTAACCAGCCTCTGCAAGCTGGGAAGCCAATACTGGTTACATTTTAAATCCCTTTTTCTGTCTTATGATTTTTACTATTTTTCACTATGTTACTCCAACACAATTTGAATTATTAGTGTGAAATTTCTTTGCCCCTATATGATTTGAGAAAGATGCTGTTAATAGGACTGAACAAGCTTTCTGTTCACAGTGACACACCGTGAGTTTGCAAGGTGAGCATGGTGAGCAATGCCCAGGTACCCCTATGCTGACCATGGCGGTCACTGTCCTCTCTGGGTGGCACTTGCTCTCCTGTAAAACAAGACGGCTAGAAAAAAATGTCTAGAAAGTGAATGAATGAATCGATGAACGAAGAGATTCAAAAACCGTAACTATTCTCTCAAGTATATTTTCCCAAAGAAGCAATGACAGATTTGAATATGAATTGGGAATAAAGATGATATTTAATGATTTTTGTTCACTTTGATGGGTGTGAAAATGTTAACTGGAGAATATTCCTAGTTTCTGGAGATGGATATTGAATTATTTCAAGATGAAGTATCAACTAACTTTGAAATGACTCAGAAAAAATAAATACAGATGAAATAAAGATGGCAAAAGTCTAATAAATGTTGAATCTAGGTGATAAATATAAAGATGATAAGTTCTTATCAGTCTGAGGTTAAGATAAGAAGAAATCTCTTCATTTCTAGAAACTTATGAGATACCCGGGGAGGTGCAGAATTCTAAGTTGTAATACTCCAAGGTCAACCCTCAGGCAGTAGAAGCTGGGGAGCAAAATAAAGGGGGCCTCAGGGTGACTATTTGCCTTATTACTCTCCGTTAGCATTTTACCTAATTTCCAATTCGCACGCAGCTAGGCAGAAACACAAGAACTCCGTTTTGTATGTACCTGTGTGTCTTTCTTGGCGATATTTGGAAAAGGATGAAATTTCCAATTTTATTTTTAAGAAATGAGTCTTTTAATGAGAATGACGAACACAGGAGAAAGTGACAAGAATCACGACCACTGGAAACCCGATGTTATTCTGTTCCGTTTCTAACGAACACATGCTTATATGAGTGAACAAACAGTACTAAGGAACTATTGTAGCGGTAAAGTAAGTTGACGCCGATGCTGGAAAAGAATAAAAATAATTTTCAAAATGAAACGTTCGAGATAGTTTCAGTTTTGCAAAAAAGGCATTTTTCATTTAGTTTCTCTCACGGTGAAAGTACTCCCAACTCAGAAGGCTGGTCAGAGGACTCACTCCTATGTACCTGCACGTCCACTCGAGCAGCTTCTTTGAGTCTAGACGCCTATCCTGTTGCCCCCTCTGGGTTTTCCGAAGCCATGAGCCTACAGGTCACCTGAAACAGGTGGACCAGGCACAAAGGACGAGAAACGCTCTTTCCTCACAGAAGATATTTATTGCAATAGAGCATGTCACACCGCACGTGCTTCTCCTTGACACATCTTTGAGGCAATTCCTAAAACTCACGTACACCTTGGTTAAATTCTCCCAATTATATTTTAAGCGGGGGACTGGTCTCTACCAAGACCAAATGATCAGCTACAACTTAATTAGTACATCAGAAGAATTCCTACCTCTCAGCCCTCTTGCACAGACGTAAGACAAAATAGCTTTGTCTCATCTAGCAAGAGGAACCGCGGCGAGACTGAGTCACAAAAGCGTCTTTCTTCCCACGGAATAAAAGAAAGGGCCTCTTTCTGCCGCTGAGTCATGACTCCAAACTGCGGCTGAGACAACGCTGGGAACTGTGACAGACATCCTGGACTGCAGAGGTAGACAGGAAGTCATAAAGTCACTTCCCCCTCATTCACAACGATTGTCCAACAAAGAATACAAGCCTCTGCTAGAGTAGTAGCCTCTGGGCATTAAACAAAGAGATATTTATATCTATAAAACAGACAGGTCAGTGCTGGTGCCACAGAGAAGTGAGGGCGTGTCTATCAGCATCAGCAGACAATACAGCACCCTTCCGTGTCACTGTGGCCTGAGCAGAACCCAAACGAAACAAAGGCATTTTCGAGGACTGACAGCAGGAGTCCTCCAGGATTCCCATTGATGCGACAGTCAGACATGAAAGGGGGACACCGGACAAATGAGAAATCAGTATAGAGTCTACCTGGGAGCTTTCAGCAGTAAACACGTGATCAGTTCCTAGGTCCATCTATTAAGTTTCGGGGAAGGCAAACCAGAGCTGTGTTGCCATGGCGACGATGGGGCGGCCTCTCACCTGAATGCTGACGAACACGCCGTGGTAGGTCTCGTACAGGACCTTGCTGCCCTTCCCCTGCAGAGGGAACTCGAAGGGGATTTCCGTCTTGCCGCTGGGGAACTTGCCGGGCTTCACCATCTCCATGGTGCTGCTGATGATCTGGATGGGCTGGGAGAGGGCGAGCGGGTCAGTCGCTGCCCTGTGTCGGGGGGGCCCTGCGCTGCTCCCCGCCCTGGACGCAGCCGCGTGGCGGCGCGGGCCTCACAAGGCCCTGGGGAGGGCGGCGGGACCGACATCTGGAACCCGTGATGCCTTCATCGGGGAAGGTGTTCCCCCTCTTTAGAGCCGCTCTGAGAAAACCCACGACTTTGGAAGAGAATCTCTAGGAGCTACCGGAGGAAAACAAGAAAACCGGGGAAAAACACGGGAGGGCCGAGTCCGAATTCTGTTAACAAGCCTTTCTTTCCTCTGGACTCGCCTCCAAAACTGAAAGAGTGAATATGTCCTTCAGGAAAAGGAGACTGTAAGTATAAAAGGGAGCTCACATTCCGGAACACAGAACTCTGCCCTAAATGACGAAAACATGGCCCCTGCTTCTGCCTCCTACCCGAATGCTGAAGCCAGCAGCAGCCGGGCGCACGGTTAAAGGGGCAGCGCTGTTTCAGGACGCGAGAGGCCGAGGCCACAGGACCACTCGGAAGAGCTCTGGCCTTCCCGATGGCTGAACTCAGAACTCTTACAGTTCTCTGACCCCACCCGACAGGAATAGAAACAAGCAGAATGCAGGAGCAGGAGCTATTCAGAATCAACGTATCTGACTATTTTTTCAGTTTGATTAGTAAATATGAAAAACACGACTATCGTTATACCTTGCAAAATGACGGCCAACAATAATAAAGCCAGCCAGCCGGTGAAAAGCACCACAGACATCTGCGTAATGAACTGAAGATGTGCGACCCAAGCCTCTCACCTTCACCGAGTTATAGAAAGCTTCGAACACACCCACGCTCTTGGCGCTGAGCTGGAGGTTCACGGTCCCTTCCGCCGTCAGGGAGACGCCCTGGTGCTGGATCGGGTCCTTCCCAAATATGACCACCACGCCAGACAGCATTTCCTGGGGAGGTGAGAAAGCCGGTTAATTAGCAGCCTCTTCATTCGCCTTATTTATTAGCAAAAGTCTCCTTCACAGTCAATTCGCTCAAATTGACTTGATGATGCAGACGTTCATCAAGCACTTACTGCAGACCGGACACCTGGTGGCCAGGGTGGAGAGGGCACGGCCCTGGTGGGGGCCCGGACGGCCACCGATAATTACAGGGCAGCCCAGAACACAGCGATGGGGAGCAGCGGGGGAAGGGGGCGAGGACTGTCATCCCGTTTGTTGGCTTTCGTCATTCTCGGCTGGGAGAATCCCCACAAATGTCAGATTTCAAAAGGGCAAAGAGAAAGGCCTGGGGCAGATGGCAGATTCCTGACCACAGGACACGCGAGCATGGTGACGATCTCTTTGGAAGGAATGCAATGAAATAAAACGCTTTTCTTTGGGTTCTTTCTCAAGAATGCTGACTAAAATGACCACATTTTCAAGTGCATGAGTAATTGAACAAGACTGTGAGCCTGGTGCCCTCTCTGCTCAGGAGGCCTGCTGGAGAGCTAAGGTCATCAACACACCCAGGGGGTCCTTCCCGCCCTGTCCTGGTTCACTCTGGCAAACAGTCAAGCCTCCAGCTCACGGAGCATTCAAGAAAGACTTCACGACAGATCATCTATTCACTTATCTGAAGATAATTACTGAGTAAGAGAATATGGACATTAACTACATTCTTAGATGACAGTTTCTTCCTGTCGCCATAGAACTTGATAGTCTCAATTTGTTACGGGGTAGGGGGTGGAGGGGAGTTCAGAGGAACAGGAAGTCGAGGAGATTAAATAGCACCAACCGGAGGGGAAAGAGAATCCACAATAAATACGAAACAGTGGGTTTCTGAAATGACCTGCAGAAATGGGGCAGGACTGCCGTCGAATGGTAATACGATGGCAGAAAGCGGACAACACAACCAAAGAAAAGAAAAACAGCAAAATTTTAACATGGCCTGCAGATCGAAGCATTGAAAAAATCTCTTAGTGCTGTTTAAATCTGTTTACCTGTTATTTCCTCTAGTCATCTGGTGAAAAAACTTTCACCAGGTTCTCCCCTGACATGGAATTTGGGGAGCAGGGACTATTTTATGCCCCTTAAATATGTACTTTTGATTTTGTTTCCTGCTCCCCATTCCAAAGCTCTGAAGTCTAAATTAAAACAAACACTAACTTCTCCTTTTTAAGCAGTTCAAGGAACAGAACTTGTTGTTAACACAAAAAGCTCATAAGCGATTTTAAATGATAATTCTTCTGAATTAATTTCACTTTTAAATTTAATTAAAATTAATTCTATTAATTTTTGTATAACCCAAATGAAATATAAATCTCGTTTTTAAAAATTTAAATCCACTAGTATATTTTTAAAAATATACTTGACTAGTATGTCCCAGAAATAAAATAAGATAAAATTATTTCATGAATTTTATCAATTAAACAACACAATAGCACTAGAGGATACTTCTGCTTCTTCTTAATCATGACACTGCCAGTTAACCTCGTGGGACCAGGATCCAGGTTGACCACTAATTGGCCAACCTGGATCCTGGTCCCACGAGGTTATGATATTTTGATGTCATGATATTATAATCATGACATCAAAAGAACCTTCTCTTTCCTTAATGCTATTGTGTAAGAAGGAAAAAGCACCTTGGAAGTGAAGTACCTTGAAAGTAAGCAGAGTAAATATTTTATGACCCAAGGGACTCTTTTTGTCACTCTCTGATTTTAATTAAGAAAGAATATAGTAGAGAGAATACAAAATAAAATATTTGTAGACCAATTAGACATTCTACCAATATGCAGGTCTATTTGATTCCTACCAACAAAGAGAGGATATAGAATTAGTCCAAGTGTAGCCCAAGAATTTTCGAAATAAAAGACATTTCAACATGAGCCATGGTAATGAGAAAACTATCTTTTTTTTCTTTTTCTTTATTGAGATTTAACTGACATATAACATTGTAGTTTTGGGTATACCAGACAATTCTTGATTAATCCTGCAAATGAGGAAAGAATGAACTTGAGTAATTAAAAATTAAGGAACACCCCAGACTTCACAGAGAGGCCCCCTGTCCCCCGCAGACTTTTATCTAGAACTGCCCACAAGGAGAAAACAAAGTTACGGCTCTGCATCGTGCCAGTGCCTCACCCAACGTAAGAGGGGGCCACGACTTCAGAGAGGCCACTCACAGACTTAAGGATGGCAATGAACCTCGGAAACAATGCACAAAACCATGTGCACGTGTGCTCTCTTTTAGGGAGAAGAGCCAGAGCGTTGGTCTTCTCATCAAGGAAGCCCTTCGCCAGAGAAAAAAGACGCAGGTGAGAGACAGGTGCAGGCCCCACACGTGTGTGCATGCAAAGATGCGAGATGACAATCCCAATGCTTTAGACTGCTCATCTTGCCCCTTAACAGGGGCTGCACCTGTGCTATTGGTCAGTGGGCCAGCACAGACGCTTCGGTTCTCACCAGCACTATGAATGAAATCTTATCCCTCTGCAAGGTGATGTGTTCGAGGGTACCCCCCCGACACACACACAGCCTACAGCAAATCAGCTCCGGTCTCTGCGCTGGAGGAGCCGAGTCTAGAGACAGGCCTCAAGCAGCCATCTTCAATGACAAACCAAACGATCAGGCTGGGAACAAGGTGTTCAGAGGCTACTGGTCATACCTGGTCTTCACAGCCATGCTGAAGTGGATAAACCACTACCATGTTTATCCAAAGGCTGGTATAAGAGAGGACATTTTCTGTCTTCTCTAAATGTAAACGGCCACTAAAAAAGTACACTTTTTTTCTTTCTTGTTCTTTGGAATTAAATATCGAACCCACGATTAGGGCTCTGGGTTTGAATATGGAGATGTCAAGTAAGCATTCCCCTCTGGATTCCTGAAAATCAAGCAGATGAACCAGAAAGAAAACCATGAACTCCATTCTCAGTGAAGCAAGGAGACAGTTACATGCCATGAAGTACGTGGAAGAGCCGCTGAAGAGTGAAGGCTGGACAGAGACGGGGCAGTGGACGACGGGGAAGGGGCGGGCACGGAGTCAAAAGCCGAAACGAGGCCCCAAGGCTGTGGAAATATGCTCCTGCAAGGTGAGGGCATGGGGGGAGGAACTGGTCAGGTTCTAAGGAGCATAGGAGGCCCAATGAGAAATCCTACAAATGAGCCCCACGCAGGCAGCAGGAAGCAGGAAGCAGGAAGCAGGAAGCAGGAAGCCGTCGTCCGTCTCCGCAGCAGAGGGAGGTACTGAGGCCCCCTGCACTGTGAAAACCTCCCCAGGGGCTTATCTCACAAGTGGGCGAAAAGTAAAGTCTAAAGAAACAATGCATAAAACCTCAGCAGACCTGGTCTAGGAATAAATTCAGAAGGTGACATGAAAAGAACCAGCGGAGCAGCACAGGGCAGATAATGCGAGTAAAGATGAGAGCGGCTGGAGAGAAATCCAAGTGGCTGATGATGAGCACACAGACGGATCATGTTGCTCCTCTACTAAAGGACCCTACAGAGGCCCCCACCTCACTCAGGGTGAAGACCAGAGTCCTCCCAAAGGGGCATCTGCCCCTCCTCCTGACCCGTGAGACCTCGTCTCCTAACTCTCCCCTCGTGACTCCTCCGAGCCCTCACTGGCCTCTTGCTCTCCCTTTAATCTGCCCGCACACTCCAGCCTCAGGGCGTCTGCACATGCTCTTCCCCACACCTGGGTGCTTTTGCTCCGGATACCCACGTGGCTTGTGACAAAGATTCTCTCTTTGGCCAAACTCTACTCAGCCTCCCTTGAGCTCTTTTTCAAATAGGCCTCAACTTTTAGATTTCCATGTTCCTCTCTACACTGTCCAACTTTAGCAAGAATGCTGCTAAGTCAGTTTAGCCGTCCTGTGTATCTGATCACCTTTGATCAGGTTCCTCATCCTATCCTCCTCCTTCCCCCAGGTGACATCTGATCACGTGGCCCACCTTCAGCAAAGCCCTTGTTAGGTCGGCTTAGTCAGAATCCCCCAACCCCTGATGTCTCCTCTCAGTAATCTTCCATCTGCTGATGCCCACCCTGCTCCTTGGCTATCAACTCCCACCGCCCATGCCGGACTCACAGCTGAGCCTGACTTCTCCCCACAGCAAGACGCCACGCAGTCCCTACACCTTGAACGGTCTGCTTTACTGCCTTCACAGATGTCACGAATAATTTTTTCTTTAACAACTGCTCCCTCACCTCCATTAAGTCATTGCTCAAATGACACCATTTTAGGGAGGCCTTCCCTGACCATCCCTATTCAAAACTGCCCTGCCCCTCCCCAGCACTCACGGACTCTGTTCTGTAGCACCTGTCACCTTCGAAAATACTACGTAAGTGGTTACCTATTTTATTTATTATCTGTCCCCTGGAATGTAAACTACACAGGGCAGGGGTGATCACAACAGCAGGCACCTGATGGGTGTTCACTGAACGAATAAATGGCCATCCACCAGAAAAACAGCTCCACCAAGCCAGTGAAAACTATGAACACACATTTCACCACGAATTTTTTAAATGTGATGAAGCAATTGCTTCTGTAAAGGATGAATCCAAGAGCTGAGGGATGATGAAATGGTGAGGCAACAGGAAGAGACAGAACTATCAGAAAAGAAATGGAAGGAAAAAAATAAAACCACCACAGAAAAGGAGGTAGAAATGAAAGGGGCACAAAATACACATGGAACAGATAAGAGAAAATTCAAACAAATTAAATAAAAATTTAAGAATGTAAAAGAATCACCAAAGAGATGATAAATATAAGAGATGGTGAGGAACATCCATTATATAAATAACGAAGTTCCCAAATAAGGAAACTGAAATGATGAAAAAGAACAAATATTTACTCATCTAATTTAAAAATATTAAAAGGGCAAATGAACCAGGAACGGTCAAGAAACAGGCCCACTCTAGTAAAACCATTCTACTTCAAAAAAGAAAGAATCCTTTATGAGTCAGGCAAAAAAGATCAAGTCACTTATAAGAGGGGAAAAAAATCAGCCTTCTCCACAGCCAGATGCAATTCAAAATGCAAGTACAGCGACACCCATTGCAGCGCTCAGGGAAACAGTGATCCTACGATTCTATACCTACCCAAACAGTCAAGTATGAGGAGTTTTAAATGTGCAAAAACAAACAAACCAAACCCAAGGAACACAGCACGAAAATCCTTCTTGAGGAACTTACTAGATGGGGAACTGTAACTACCCAAGGGATGGCTAGAACTATGTCAAAAGAACACTGAGTCCATTTCACTGTATGAGTAAGAATAAGTGATACTTGATGCTCAGGGTGAGAGAACAGAATGTAAAAGACAAGTCCTGACAGTGCAGGAATTATTTAAATAACACTAGTTGAGAGTAAGGGAGCATAAATGTAGGTGGTAGTGTGTAACGGAGTGTAAGGTGTGTGGTAGTGTAATGTAATGTCCCTATTTTTTGACAGCTGGAATTTAAAAATGTATCATTAAAGCTATGCTTTCCAATTTGATAGCCACAAGCCATATGTGGCTTAAATTTATATTAATATTAAATAAAATTTCAAGTTTAGGTCTTCAGTAACACTACGTACACTACAAGGGTTTGAAAGCCACGTTAGGGCTGGTGGCTGTCCTAACGGACAGGGCAGATAAAACAGCACATTCACATCATCACAGACTGTTCTATTGGACAGTGCTGATTCCAAGTTACAAATCGAAGAACACAGTACAACAAAGTGAACACAGGTGAACAGCATAAAGGTAATATTTGTAAATAACTAAAATCCAATTGGTGGGAGATAAGAAAGGGAGCTGGAAAGAAGAGGAAATACACTAATTACATCATTGTTTATCGTAGGGAATCAAATAAGGTCTAAGAAGGGAACTGTTTGTAGTAGGGAGTCAATAAATAAGGTCTAAGAAGATTTAAGGCATAATAAAAAAACTGTAAGAGTAACAACTGTAACAAATAAAAGGCCAAATTATTAGAAAATTATACAAACAATATAAAGCAAACAAGATGGTAAAGAGAAAGATGTTTTAGAAGTTACTCAAAAAACAATCTCCCCAAATGACAACGAAGTGGCGATGACAGAATTAATGCCAAATGTATGTCATATTCATAAACAGGCTAAACTGATGTCTATTAAAAAACAGATATTCAGATCACATCTCAAAGCAAAACCCAATTTTATGCTGTACAACAGAGAAGCACGTAAAAACTTTTACGTGGGGTTTTTTTGAAAAGGCTGAAGAAAGGATATGCAAAAGCAAAGAAAGAAACCATGGGTTGAAATCTTAGTATCGGACAAGCCTGAATTCAGAGAACGAGGGACTGAACAAGACACCAGAAAGCACGGCAGAATTCTAAAGGGTGCAGCTCACGGTGAAGACAAGTCGTAGTGGTACTATCTGCGGATAAAAAAACAACGTAGCAGCAGCACTCAGAAAGCAAAACTACAGGGGCGTGAGGAGGGAGGGAGTAAACACATTCGCTGCGGGGCCGTTAACTTACCCCTCTTAGATCATGACAGAAAAAGGGGACGAACAGCAGAGAGGATACAGAAGACCTAAGTTACAAATCCGACTGGCACATGTGAAACTCTACGCCCTGAAAATTGACCACATTAGCCCATACATAAATCCAACAGTTCCTTCTTTCGGGGGGTGGGGGGACCCAAAGCAAAGTATTAATTTAATCAAGGGGGAAAAGAGGGATGCAAACACTAAGAACCAAAATAAGAAATAAGAGAGAAATATCAGTGACATAGAGGTAATTAAAAAATAATAAGAGAACACATTGTTCAACTGCATATAAATAAATCTGAAAAGCTGATAAAGTGAATTGTTTTTCTAGGAAAATATAATTCACCCAAACTAACTCCAAAAGAGGCATGACACCTAAGCAAATCAACCACCATAAAAAAGAGAAAATTATAATAAGTCCCTCCATAAAGCACCAGGCCCAGAGTTTCACGAGTCATTCCCAAATGTGTAAAGAACAGAAAATTCCAGTATTAAACCATTCCAAAACACAGAAAAGGAACTTCTTTTTAAATAATAAAGCAAATATAACAATGACACCAAAGACAAAATCTACACACACATAAAACTAGATTTTTCTTACTTATAAATACCGATGCAAAGGTCCTAAATCAAATATCAGCAAATACAATCCAGTAGCTACTTAGGAGAATATTATTCCATAACTATGTGAAATTTAGTCCAGGAATGTAAGGACAGTTCAATTACTGAGGGAAATTAATACAATTTACTATATTCTCTCTTCAAAGAAAATTCATACAAGCATCTCCACGATGCTGAAGTCACTTGCTAAAATTAAATACTCACTCTTGATAAAATTCTTAGTGAAAGAAGAATAGAAGGATATATCCTTAACATGACAACACATATCTACCTTAATCAAAAGCCAGTATCAAACTTCATGGGAAATGAGACAGGGTGCATTTAAGTCAGAATAAAACAAGGATGACCAACCACTAGCACCTCTGTTAATGTCCTAGAAATACCAGTTAATGCAATGAAACTAAAGGCAGAAATAAGTACGGAAATTGAAAAGGAAGAGGTAAAATAATCATTATGTGTGGATTACATGATTGTATATCTGAAAAAAACCCAAAAGAATTCACTGAAAAACTATCCATATAAATAGAATTTCAGGAAGGAAGATAACTGGGTACAAAATTAATATACATAAATCAACAAGGCATTGACGTTCAAAATAGCAATAAGACGCACTGGAAGAAATGACTATTTTTAAAAGCAACAAAAAAGTTACAATATCATAGATAGATTTAACAGGATATGTCTAAAACTCTGATATGACAAAAACTTAAAACATGGCAGAAGGGCACAAAAGAAAACATGAACAAAGCCAAACTATGTTTTTGAACAGGAGGGTGTAACACTCAACATTTCCACGGTCCCTAAGTCAGTCGATAAAGGCAACGCAATCCTAAAGAACATAACATTAGAATTGTTTTTTGTGGGGGGGGAGGAGGCTGAAACAGACTAGACAAGCTGATTATAGGGTTCATAAAGAATAATAAATTTTGAAAAAATAAACAAGAGAGACTAGCCCTACGAGATATTAAAATACCACAATAATTTACAAAGTGGTACAGGACATGTGCAGACTGAAAGGTCAACAGAAGAGAATGAAACGCCCAGAAATAGACCAAGTAGTATGGGAAATTAACAGATGATAAAGGTAGCATTTTAAAACCAAAAGGAAAAGGAAGAATATTTATTTAATCAATGATACTGGGAAAACTGGCCAAAGAACTGGGGAAAAAAAAAAAAAAAAGATGAAGTTGGGTCCATTCTGCAAACCTCTGCACACAAAAAGTTCTCAATCCACCAAAGGTAAAAACTGAAATAACAAAGTTTTAGAAGAAAGCACAGAGAGTGATTTTTATCATATCAAAGTGGGGGGAAAGGCCTTTCTATGAGTGAGTCAAAATTCTGAATAAATATGACTACAAATGTGACCAAAAATAGTTTCATGAAAGTGATTTTGAGCAATATCGACTAAGGAACTATCCGTAACTTAAAAAAAAAAAAGAAAGAAAGAAAATCATAAACAACCCAATGAAATATGTAAAGAACAGGTAAATGATAAGGATGTAGTTCACAGAATCAAGAAAATGCAAATTGCTCCTAACCTCATGAAAATATACTCAATCTCAATAACATGAGAAATGCTCATTAAAACTAACCTAAATGCCATTTTCCACCTATCAGATTAGATTTTCCACCTATAAGGACATAGTTCACAGAATCAAGAAAATGCAAATTGCTCCTAACCTCATGAAAATATACTCATTCTCAATAACATGAGAAATGCTCATTAAAACTAACTTAAATGCCATTTTCCACCTATCAGATTAACAGGGGTGAAAAAAATTGATCACATTATGCAGGGGGTGGGCAGGGCAACAAGCACTCTCATACATTGCGGGGGGAGGGTGGACATCTATAATATCATAACCTTGTAAGGGGCGTTTGGCAATACAAAAAACATTTTACAAACACATGGGCCCAGCAAATCCACTTCTAGGAATTTCTCTCAGATACGTATAGACATGTAAAATGACTTAAGAACATAACTGATTGCAAGACTGTTGTAATAACAAAAGACTAAACACCCGAAATTCCAATAATAGACTCGTGGTTTCTCCCTTTAATAGTATTGTGGAAATCACTCACATTAGTGTACATATGTATTCTTTTTTTTTAATTCTACATATCATACCATTTGTGCAAAAAGGGGAGAAAAAGAACATTTGTACATATTTACATGTATAAGGATAAAATATTTTTGGTAGGAATCACAAGAAATTGAGAGCTTTGGGTTGCCCAATAGAAGAGGACTTGCAGGGTAGCGGGGGGTAGATGCATCCATCTTGAAACTCACAAATTTTGAATCATGTGAATTAATTAACTATTAACAGAGTAAATCAACTTTTAAATTAGATCAATCTCAGAATGAGTGGCCTCCAGATCTGAATATACAAAATTCTAAGCCCTTGAATTTTTATAACCTAAGGGCATTGTGGTCTTCCTCTGGGAAAGATGTCAAGATCGTCACATTTCTCTGCATTAGCTCTTGCTTTGGACTTGAATACAGTCCAGAGAAGTGACAGCCTTTTAGTTAACGCCTCAGCCATTCTCTCTCCAATATCTTTTGCTTTCTGATGGTCCCAGCAGCAGGATGAGCTGTGACACCCATCACTGTCCCCAGGAGTCCTCTGTGTATCTGAACAAGTCTCCTTCTGTCCTGACATTTCAGTAACACTTACAACCACCTGGGAGTCTCACACCACATTTAGTTGGAGATCTTGTACACACCAAGAGTGCACTGCCCTGAATTTACCGACAGGGACTCAGATGCACTAAGTAGTTAACTAACATTTTAAAAAAATCACAAGGCAAGTCACTGAGCTAGGCAGAAAAACACAAGTTAGACAATCAACTGCCTGTTGAAACACTCTCGTCTCTCTAGTGGCACTTTGAGACCCATTCGGTTGGAAAATGAAAATCAGACACATTAAAGAGATTGTGACTTGTTAGGTATCCCCCATCTCCACTATTCTTTATAACAATTTTTCTCCATCTTGTTTAAAAAATACAAGATCACCCGATATTTCTCCATGTAGTAAATAATGGCAAACATTATGTGGCGTTGACTACAGTTCTAGAAAGGAGAATTTTGAAGAGAATGCATCGTTAAAACTGAGGCAATGCTACCTAGCAATCCCATTTCTAGATTTTACTAAGTGAAATGAAAGATTATATTCTCACAAAAATCTGCTCACCGTTTCTAGTAGCTTTGCTCAAAATCACCCAAATGTCCTTCAGAGGCTGAATGAACCATGGCCCATCCATTCAAGACGATTCTAAAAGACGACATCCAAAGACGACTCAGCAAAAAAAAAAAAGACTGACCTACTCTCATGCACTACAGCTCAAATGACTCTCAAAGGCATAGTGCTAAGTGATAGGGCCAGATTCAAAAGCCTGCAGATTGCGTCATCGTATTTATGCCATTTATACGACACTCTGGAAAAGGCCAACTATTGGGATGGAAACGAGATCCGTGTTTGCCAGGACTGGGGGCATTGACAACAAAGGGCACGAGGAAATCTGGGGGGTGACACAGCTGTTCCATACCTTGACTGTGATGGAGGTCACAGTTGCAAACTCTATGCTGAAAAGAGTGATCTACTGCATGCGACGCACGTCAGTTAAAAAAACGCAGAGACAATCAGTGCAGTAGTAACACTGATTCCTGCTTAGCATGAGCAGCGGTGTAAACGCCAAGTCAAACGTGCTGACAAAAACCACGATCATTGTCCGATGGAGATACCTCTGAAATCCCTAGTTCTGAAACCTTCTTGAGAGTCTGGAAAAGAAACCTGGGTCACTAAGCAAGCTGGGAAGAAAGAGGCAAAATGAGATTGCCAACGCTAGTAACAAAAAGTAAAAATAAAAGCCAGTAGAGCTGGCCCTCGAACAAGGCAGGTTTGAGCTGTACGGGTTCATGGGTTCACGTTCATGCAGGTTTTTCAGTAAATGCACAGATGCGTCCACGCCCCTGGCTGGGAAGCCCCAGACCCCGTGTGCTGCAGTATGCGTTCTACATCAGGGTCCTGAGCAACCCCCGTTTGCTGTCTGCTGGGGGTCCTGGTACCAATCCCTCGAGGATACTGAGGGATGGCTGTAGTTAGGTTTTGGGGAGTCCCAAGTTCTATGTGGAATTTCGACTGCCCCCAGCCCCTGCCCTGTTCATGGGTCGACTGTAGGTGCGGGAGAGTTGAGTCTTGGCGAGCCGTGTTGTTTCAGGGTTAGAGAGCAGAGTTATGGGTTCATGTCGATGACTGGATTTCAGATTTCAGCATCATTAAAACTCACGGAACGTCTAGAATGTGGACACTGCTTTGGAACTACCGGCGTGACAGTCAGGACTCCAGCCTAGAAACAAGTGTTAGTGGCTCCGATCACAGAGTCTGGCCTAACTACACGCCAAAGTCATGACCATGGAGCACAGGGAGCCAGCCAAAGAACGTGACCCGAATGGCCACCAAACCGAAATCTCGGTCGGGGTGAACGGGTATAAACGGGAACAACAGTGCAGCACCCGCATCCGAGGCGCGGCCAGGCGCAGGCAAACCCCAGGGCTGGCGGTGACAGCCGAGGCCAGCAGCGCACGCAGCCGCTCACGGGAGCGCAGGGGCGGTTCTTCTGCCTCGGGCTAGTCCGGTGGCCCAGGGCTCACTGGCCATGGCCACTAAGAACCCACTGTGGGAGCTGGGGCTGCCGAGTGACATCCTGCAGCGTGCTTATGGGGCAGTGGGGGAGGGGCAGAGGAGTCTCGGCTCCCACTGGGACTCCTTCACACTGCCTGAATCTTCTTAGCAAGAAAAATGTAACTTACAAAACTAACACGAGTACTTTTAAAAGGTCCAAAACGTGTGGTTGAATTAACTTTTTTTAAATTATAAAGTTTATTTATTTTTTTTACTTATTATTGAAGGGGAGAATTTCTGCCCTCCTACCCCTTACTTTTCCTTCGATGGCACTTCTGTTTCTTTCCCAAAGATGATGATTTGGGATTTAGAGTAATGGCCTTAAATGATCTTTTCTAATAAAAAACAGGAAGGGCCGGTTTTGGTTACCATCAAGCCTGGTGTGTGACAGTAAAACCGTAAGCAGAAGAAAGAACCTCACCATGGGGGCGGGGTGGGGAGGACACTGAACCCGGCCATCATCGGGAAGCACGTGCACCCACGCTGCACATCACAACCTGCCTGGCACTAGCTGGCCAGCGGGTGTGACCTTCAGTTTCTCGGAGGCAAGTTCTTTGCGAGCATCTGCGATCCAGAGCCAGAATGGCTTAACCAGGCACAGTTTCCTGTCAAGAGCCAGAGGTGACAATCTCATTGCCCTCCCGAGTTTCAACATCAGGAGGGAGAACCGCACTAAAGGTGGCCCAACCCCACCAGTTTCTGCGGCACCTGCTGGCCCAGGAACCCCAGGTGGGCAGTCTGTCAATTTGGCAAAAGACAGTCAGTCCTTGATAACCAAGGATGGTGGGTCTACCGTCTGTGTCGAGTCGGAGGCTACCTTTTTTGGTTTAAATACTCCAGCAAATAAATCCAAAATGTTTTAAGCCTAGTTGCATGCACTGCATCACGTCAAAAAGTTAACAGTCTGTAAGCTTGGTGCAGACAAAATAAAATAGGTTGATAGGAAAAGTTCAACCTGGTGGCTCCACGGATTATTACGTCCGGCAACTGGCACTTTTCACACTGTGAACTGCTGAGTTCTGGCCTGTGCGGATGCCTAGGCAGCCACTTTGGGATCCGAGGAAGAGTCAGGGAGGGCGCGGAGGGAGCCACTTCAAATGGAAATGCTCTGCTTCTACCTGCTTGTAAGACAAACTTTCAGTAACTATTACATTTATAAAAACTGATACATTAGAGTTCTATATAAGATTTTATTTAATAAAAGTTTCATTGCTTAAATTATTTTTTTGGAAAAATCTTTATTCTAAACAAACAATACTGTTCATTTTCTTGAGCCGTTTGTGAAGAAACACCCACGTTCACTTGAGAGAGGAAAGGTGAGATGTATTCTCCATCGCCCTGAGAAAGGCTCCACTTCTCTGTGCCTAAACTGCCTTCTGCCCACAAGTGAGAGGGCAGGCTGCCCCCCTGGTTCAGGCAGACCTCGGAGACACTGTGGGTTCGGTCCAGGGCACCGCAGCAAAGCAAGTCACACGAATGTTTTGGATTCCCAGTGCACAGACATTATGTTTGCACTACTCTATAGCCTTTTAAGTGTGTAATAGCATTATGCCTAAAAAAATGAGGTACATACCTTAATTAAAAATACTTTATTGCTAAAAAATGCTGATCATCATCTGAGCCTTCAGCAAGTCATCATCTTTTTGCTGAGGAAGGGTCTGGCCTCCATGTCGGTGGCTGCTGACTGACCAGGGTGGAGGTTGGGGGCTGTGGCCATTTCTTGAAATAAGACAACAATGAAGTTTGTTGACTTTTCCTTTCACAAACGATTTTTTTCTGTAACACGCAATATTGTTTGAAAGCATTTTATCCACAGTAGAATTTTTCAAAATTGGCGCCAGTCCCCTCAAACCCTGCTGCTGCTTTCTCCACTAAGGTTATGCGATATTCTAAATCCTTTGTGATTTCAATAATCGTCACAGAATCTCCACCAGTAGATTCCATTGCTTTCTTTGCTCATCCATAAGAAGCAACTATGAAAGTTTTATCATGAGACAGCAGCAGTTCAGTCCCATCTTCGGGCTCCCCTTCTAATGCTCTGCAGTTACTTCCTCCACCGAAGTCCTGAACCCCTCAAAGTCACCCGTGAGAGTTGGAATCAACTTCTTCCAAACTTCTAAGGCTGACATTTTGCCATGTGCTGTCAGCCAGGCTCTGTTGTTCCATTTACAGAGCTCAGGCAGAGGAAATTCAGCATAATTCCTAAGGGCCCTGGGACTTTGGGAGTGGTAAAGTGAGCACTGGCTTCGACTTAAAGTCACGGCTGCTTTAGTTCCTAAGAAGAGAGTCGACCTGTCCTTTGAAGCCAGGCACTGACTTCTCCTCTCTAGCTATGAAGGTCCTAGATGGCATTGTCTGCCAATATAAGGCTGTTTTGTCCGTCCTGAAAATCTGTGGTTTAGTGCAGCCACCTTCGTTAATTATCTTAGCCGGGTCTTCTGGGTAACTTGCTGCAGCTTCTGCATCAGCACTTGCTGCTTCACCTTGCACTTGAATGTTATGGAGACGGCTTCTCTCCTTAAATCTCATGAACCAACCCCAGCCAGCTTCATACTTTTCTTCTGCAGCTTCCTAGCCTGTCTCAGCTTCATAGAAATGAAGAGAGCTAGGGCCCTGCTCTGGATTGGGCTGTGGCTTAAGGGAATGTTGTGGCTGGTTTGCTCTTCTCTCCAGACCACTGAGACCTCCTCCATGTCAGCAGTAAGGCGGTTTCACTTTCTTATCGTTCGTGTGTTCCCTGGAGGAGCTCTTTTAATTCCCTTCAAGAACTTTTCTTCACACTTACAACTTGGCTGTTTGGCATAAGAGGCTTAGTTGTGAGCCCATCTCGGCTTCCTACGCGCCTTCCCCACTGAGCTGAATCATCTCTAACTTCTGATTTGAAGTGAGAGGCATGGACCCCTTTCACTTGAACACTTAGAGGCCACTGTGGGGTTATATGGCCCAATTTCGATATTGTCATATCTCGAGGAATCGGGAGGCCTGAGGACAGGGAGAGAGGTGGGTGGACAGCCAGCTGGTAGAGCAGTTGGAGCACACACGACGTTGACCCACCAAGTTCGCTGTCTCATATGGACACAGTCTGTGGTGCCCCAAAACAATTACAGAGTAACATCAAAGTTCCTTGATCACATATTAGCATGACAAATATAGTAATAATAATGAAAAAGCCTGAGATATTGCAAGAATTACCAAAATGTGGCAGAGACCTGAAGCGAGCAAATGCTGTTGGAGAAACAGTGCCAAATGACTTGCTTGATGCAGAGCTGCCACAAAACTTTATTTAAAAAAAAATGCAGTGTCTGCAAAGCACAATAAAGTGAAGCACAGTAAGATGAAGTACAACTATACAGACAACAACAGACAAGAAGAGGATCGTGAGCTGGGCTCACGCAGGAACCTTGACTGAGCCTGAAGCAAGCCACCACACTGACTGACCTCCCTAAACTATCCATCCAAACAGGGCAAAGTTTATTTCTGAGCTTCGGAACATCGTGCTTTTCCTGTTCGCATAATATTGTCAGTGGTCGATTTGTTAATGTTCTTCCGAGACAGTTCGGCCTGAGTGTGCTCACGGGGGAGGGGGGCTGCCAGCCCACCCCGCCGACGGCTAGGCTGGCGAGTCTGTTCTGTGAACAGAACCTGGACCCGAGAACACTACCCGGGGGTGGGGGTGGAGGCACAGGCTCGCTTGGTAAGGGAACTGCAGACACATGTAACAACTGCCTGATGAAAAAGGCTGAATGAGATGAAGAGGCACTCAGAGCTGGGGGTTCAAAACTCCCAAGTGCAGCTGGACTGACCGTGGACGCAGATGGAAGGTTGGCTTCCGCTGACGACTCGCATGGAGCCTGCCCGTGCTGAGGGCAGGCGGCAAGGGTGGAAGAGGGGTCTGGAGAGAACGGGGAGCAGAGGTGCAGGAACAGTGATGGGGGGCCCCGGAGAGATCTGCTTAGCCCAAAGGAAAGTGCGGAGTGAGAGGTGCAGGAGGACGGGGCGGGGGAGTGGGGGTGGGGAGGGGTGGCAGGGGAAGGAAGAGAGCAGCCGCGAACTTCCTGGCAGGCTGAGAGCTGGGACCACCTACAGAACAGACCCGCTCTCCCGATTCTGTAGAGGGAAAGGAGTCGATGAGGGGAAACGAGGTGCCGTCTGCACAAGGCCTGCCTGTGCGCAGCACGGCTGGGCGTTCTGACTGGGGGACGAGCGCCGCGGGTCCTGGGAGGCCAAGACTGCAGGTGTCAGCCCACAGGGACGGCATGGCTGGCTGAACCAGGATGACATGAGGTCAAGAGGTCTAGACTGATGACTCAAGGTCAGGAGGTCTGGACTGGGGACTCGGCATCAAGAGGAAGGCAGAAAAGGCCAACTACCCTGCCAAAGTCCGAGAGGCCTGCCAGGGTCCAAGGGTGCCCGTGACATGCTGAGACGTGTCCAGCTGCTGAAGAGTCCACGAATCAACAGACCCACAGGCAAGCTTTACCGACGTCCCGGCCAGCACAAAATCTGCTCCACCGGACGGCAAGTGGAGAACTACACAGATAATTGACTGCACCCCAGTTTTCCAACGGGCTTGGATAATTCTGAAAATACCTCTCATTGCTACACAGGGGTGAGGGTATGATTTAGGAGACAAGTCTTTGCAGGAGAATTAGATTATTCGTGAGAACAGAGACTCGCTTAAAGTTTAGATGACTGTTTTCCTAAAAGGTTCATACGTGCCACAAAATGAGATCCCTCCTAGTTCAGAGGTCCACATTTTTACCCCTTAAGTACTCGCCACAGCATTCACTGTAACTGACCATTCGTGTATGGAGAATCCAGCGGTACGAAGTAGAACAGTTAGGCTTTTCTCCATACTATTCTAGCTTTGCAATTTCTCTTCATAATAATGAACCGTTATGTACAGGATTTTTCCTTTTTAATATTTTTAACAGGAAATGAATGCAAGCCAAGTAAGACAAATGCAAATCTAGAGGTTCTTGTGGCGACAGTGCATAAATCCCTTATCACTGAAACCTGGCTATGCTGGGGAGGAAATCTCTTATTTATGTTTTTCACAACCATAATATTTAACAGTGTCATTTTCAGGAGTACCTGTGCCAGGATTAAAGGATGTAAAACAGTGAATTTGTAAAAACAAACGAATTATATTTACATTACAAAACGATGTACTGCAGGGTTCTTTTAACCAATAAGCTCCTCCAGTGCACTGAAAATATAACAATTTACAATGCATTTGAGTCCAACTTTTTGATGAAGAACAGATCTCCTACACCAAGCAAAGAAGTACACAGCAATACCAAAACCACACTCAGCTTTCAGTGCCCAAAACGCTATCACCACTGGCCCTTCTTCCTCCAAGGCCACCGTGGAGAGCCAGCCACCTAGCAGCCTGCAGAGCACCGGACAGGCGCTCACCGTGCGTGCCATCTGCAGGGCCCACGAACCACCTGATCAACACTGGGGCGGACAGAGCAATTCTGAGTATAAAAAGACACGGAAAAGCCTAACAGTACCACGACCACCGCCATTTGAGCCCCCACTGTGGGTCAGAACCTGTAATAAATGTTTTGTTTTGTTTTTTTCAGTTAAGCTGACATACAATGTTACATTAGTTTCATCTGTGCAACAGGGTGATCAGACATTTAAATGCCTTACAAAGTGATCCCCCCGCTAAGCCTAGTGCCCACCTGGCACCATACGTAGTTATTACAGGATTATTGGCTATATTCCCTGTGCTGTACTTCACATTCCCAGGACTATTTTTATAACTGGCAATTTGTACTTTATAACAAGTGTCTTAAAACACAACAAACCCTTTGAGTGGGTACCATCTCCATCCTATAGATGAGAATTAAGACCCAGACAAGGCACACAGAGTCCTGAATTTGGGAATAAAAAGGCAATTTCGAATATTCGCTCTTATCAGTGCCTTGGCATGTCATTGAATTCTCTGCGCCTCAGGCTTCTCACCGTAAAGTGAAGGGAAATGCCACCGCTTTGGCATCTGTGAGGATTAAAGCACTGTGACTTGCAAAGGGCTATGCTAGTTTACGTTACTATAGAACAATATTAGTTAAGTCCTCTTTTGGGAAATCATCGCTTTTGCTGGAAATATGGAATTAGGGACTTTCTATCACATGCTTGATCATCTCATACCATCTATAGGGCTTTGAAAACACAAGTCACGTTTCCGGCCTCAGTGGGAGGGGCCCTCAGGTACTGTGCTTGCCACCAATGAGCCAGATCTTTAGTGACTGAATCTTTACCAGTGCTGTTGAGATGTTGAGACGTACAGAGAAAACTTACATTTCAAACTAGTTCAAGCATCGGCGCCTCGACAAAGCTCCCAAAGAGCCCTCTCCCCTGTGATGACAATACCCAGCCTTGTGCCCTTCATATGCCACACATAGTTTATCACATTTTGTTTTCCATATTTACCTACCTATCTCTCTACTAGGCCTCAAAAGATCAAGAGACATTGGTGGAATTAATTTGTTTTGGTTAAATAACAATCTAAGAATGAGACTGATGAAGATGTGATAAGGAAAAGTATCCAAGACAAAGAAAGATATACTGTTAAGCAAAAAGAACAAGCTTGTGTGTGTGTGTATGTGCGCGCGCACACACGTGCACATGTACACCCGTTATTCAGAGGAAATGTCGGGAATAGGACACAAAGTTCAGTGGGTACCTCCCCGGACAGAAAAGAGGGTTGGCAAGAGGAAGGAGGACCTGACATTTCAATTCCGGCCTTATGTAAAAGCTTAATTGTTAACCTAGCGTGCATTATATTTCCATTTTTTTAATGATTCAACTGTGATTTAAAAAAAAAAACCACATCAATTTTCAATGAGTGTTCTTTTCTAGGAAAACACTCAAATGTCAATCTTAAACCCAAGCATAACTTAGGCTCTCTGGTGTCCACAGAATCAAAGTCATTTTCAAATGCTTCTACAACAACTATGACTGAAAAGCACAGTAACAAAATCACATTTTCTGAGAAGTCACAGCGGTTTTTAGATTGAAATATTACAGCTATTTACATCACTTTTAGGAAAGTAATAACAACTATTTCTACTTTAAAAATTCCTCCATTTTGCATAAAAATGGCCAGTATAATAGGGAGGGGTTATAATGATGGACACACTTTGAAATCTAACTGACCTGCGTTGAAATCCAGGGTCTGTCATTAGCTGGATCATCTTGGGCAAGTTCCTCAACCTGGCTAGGCCTCAGTTTCCTCATCAGTAAAATGGGAGTGATGCTGCCTGGCCGACAAAACCCCACACCAGTGTTTGCTAAGTACCTCCAACAGAGCATAAGACTGCTTTATGTGATTACACGGACAAACACGTCTCATCTGAATGACATATCACCTAAGGATCAGGCTAACATAGGTGGCAGCCACCTCAAGCGAACCATGAGAATTATAGGTACTGTGCTTGCCACCGATGAGTCAAATCTTTAGTAACTGAATCTTTACCAGTGCTGTTGAGATGTACAGAGAAAACTGAAAACTTTTATGTTATTACTTCCGCCTACAGCCAGCTACAAGAAGGGAGGGAGGGACAGGCCACCCCTTGACAATCATTGTGCATGAAACACGCACTGTCCAAAGGCACTGAGACCTTAGGAAATGACTAGACAGCAAAGGTCCTGCCACCTGGAGCTTAGGAAGCAGCTGTGACACTGTTGACCATGTACTCCACCTATCCTGAATCAAAGATCGTGGAGTCTAACATGAGACAGACACATACGTTCATGTGTATACTTCTGTCAACTGATTAATCTGTTTAATAACTTTTTCTGGCTTTCTTAAAAAAATATAGCAACCATCTATTCATAAGTTATATCGGTTTTTCTTTTACGATCACCATAAGTCACCATATAAAGTCTCCTTTTAAAATGCATTTAGTATAGTAACTGCATTAGCATAAAATGCATGAAGTGTAGGAGCGACCGAAGACTGAGAAACACTTCCAAAAGCCAACAACTGGTCCTGATAATGACACCGAAAAAATGTGCACGAGATGGGCATAGCTGACACCAACTTCAGTTGTGCCACCCACAGGGACTGGTCCTAACTGTGTAAAACTTCTGGCTGAGTCAACTTTATGACTCCACTTCTTGCGTTTTCTTCTAAATGTACTTTTCATTATTTGTACCACATTTTAAACCACAGAAAACATCTCAGCATCTCAACTGGAGTAACATCTCTGAACGGAACGTGCTAACTTTTTAATGAAATAAGTATTAAAGCGAAACATATATAGTCTTCAGTCACTGCCTCCCCTAATTCTTCTTTTCAGGCTACAGAAAAATCATGAGAATACAAAGTAGAGGAGAAACTGAAAGCATCATACCCTGTGGTGGAGTGCAAAGTGTTATAGTTGCTTTGGAAAACTCGGTCTTCAAAAAGTTAAAAATGAAATTACCATGTCATCGGGCAATTCTACTGCTTGGTATCTATCCAAGAGAAATGAAAACATATGGTCACACAAAAACTTGTACTAAAATGTTCATAGCAGCATTAGTCCCAATAGCCAAAAAGTGGAAACAACCCAAATGTCAACAGATGAATGGATAAGCTGTGGTCTATCCATACAATGGAATATTATTCAGCCATAAAAAGCAATGAGGAACTGATTCCTGCTACAACATGTACGGACACTGAAAACAATTATGCTAAGTGAAAGAAGCCAGACACTAACGCCACATATTGTACGATTTCATTTATATGGAATGTCCAGAATAGGCGAATCCATAGACAGAAAGTAGATTGTGATTGCCAAGGGTTAAGAGGAAGGGGAGACTGAGGAGTAGTGGCTGCTAATGGGTACAGGGTTTCTTTTAGGGTGATAAAAATGTTCTCAAATTAGATGGTGATGATTCCACAACTCTGTGAATATAGTAAAACCGCTGAATTCCACACTTTAAAAGGGTGAATATTATAGTACGTGAATTAGATCTCAATAAAGATGTTACTTAAAATACAAAGTAGACCCATATAGCTTTCAGTTAGTCACCAATGATTAATATTTTGCCACATCTGCTTTTTCTCCTCACATGTGGAAGTGCACGCATGTGTACACACAATTTATGTCTGGACCATTTAAAATTTAATAATTGTGTAACCTAACTCTTAAATATGTCAAAATTCTTCCAGATAACCCAAATATAAATATCACACTTGGGAAATTTAACACCAATACAAAACTATTATATAATAGTCCATATTCTAATTTATCAAAAATTATCCATTGTATTTGATTATCATCCCCCTTTAGTCTTTTTTAATCTAGAAAAATTCCTGTTTTCATGACATTGACATTTTTTAAGGATCCAGTCCAATTATTTCACAGAATGGCCCTAATATTGGACATGCCTGATTGTTTCCTTATGAACTGATTTAGGTAAACATTTTTGGCAGATATACTGCACAGGCTGAGCTGTATCCTTCTCAATGTACCATGCCAGAACCCTCTATTATGACGCCAGAACATGTCGATCTCATTAGTGGTGATGGGAAGGTGATCTTCACCTTGGTCTTGGTTAGGGTGGGGACTACCAGATTCCTCCATTTTATCTTTTTTTTTACGCCTACAGCACCCAGTCTTCCTAGATGGTCTCCCATCCAAGTACTAACCAGACCCAACCCTGCTTAGCTTCTGAGATCAGACGGCTGTGTTCAGGGTAGCATGGCTGTAGACACAGATTCCTCTATTTTAAAGATAGCTTCCTCTCTTTGCAATTAAGGTGACAATTTGAGTCTGTGTAAACATCAGGTTTCCCCAATTATTTTGCACCCAAAGCTTTTAGCATACATTCATGATCTCTGCCTGGTAGTCTATCTCTTTTGAAACCAAGCTGCATTCATGTGACTAACCACTACTCTCATTTTATTCCAGAGTGTGAGAGCAAACTGTGATTTCAACCCTGGCTGCACATTAAAATCAGTTCTCTATGGATGAGACCTGGACAATCATATTTTTAAATTCCCCAGGATGACTGATTCTGATAGAGTAAGATTCACTTTGCAAATAAGGGAACTGAGGCCCGAGGAGGTTAAGTAGCCAGTGGCACAAAACTTGTTCATGGTATAGTTAAGATTTTTTTTTGGAGGGCCTGCAATTTAATATGCCATTCCTTCTGTGTGTTATTCAAAGAATAAAACCTGAGATATGAGAAACTTTTGTATAGTGCTAGCGCTGAGCAGGCCTGAAATCTCTCTTTCCGTTCTGAAGGTGAATTCTGCCTTTCATTCGTTAGAGCTTTGCAGTCACCTTAGGATTGAGAGATCGGGTCGCTTGGTTACCGAGCTCCTCCGCCCTCGGTGCTCACTGTCACAGCTCAAGCCCGGGACCCGAGCCGGAGCCGGATGTTCAGGCGGATGGGGCTGCAGTTCCGGTTGCGGACCCTAAGCCCACAAGACTCCGAACACAGGGCGACTCCGTTGGGGGCGTCTCGGTAGGGCAGCCGTCCGCGTGGACGACGCACCTGGGGGAGACGCCCCTGCCCCGCCCAAGGACACCCAGAGTGAGTGAGGTCCTGGAAGTGACAAAACCTGCAGGCCCGCCCACTCCACTTACCCCGGCGTGATAAACCTTATTCGCTCTTTTAATCTTAATGTCCAAGGAGGTCCCCATCTCGAAAACTCCGCAGCAAGCGCCACTTCCTGCCGCACGTGACCCGAGGAGGCCCGCCCCTTTCTCCTCCGCCGGGCCTGGCGTCACGTGACCTCCCGCCCGCCTCCTTCCGGCGCAGGGGCGGAGCTTAGCGCGGGCCGAAGGACTGTCACTCGTCCTGCCCCCGCCGGTCGAGAGGGCCGAGATCAGGTAGCCCCACCCCTTCCGTAAAGACAATCAAAACGCCGGAAATGTCCTCCTTCCCGCCCGTTGACCAGCGGGAGGGGCGGCTCCCGACAGGCTGTGCGGCGCGGAGGCGCTACGCTGTTTCCTCTAAGGCGGTGGGGATTGGAGTCTGCGTCCTCTCTGGTCCGCCCCCACTTTCTCCCGGGGGTCCTGAGGCCCAGCATCCCAGTGTCAGGCCCCTGCCCTGCACTATCGGCCTGCGAAGCGCCCATCGGCGGCGAGCTCAGCTGCCCCGCCCGCCGCCGGGCCCAGGGTGTCCGGGTGCGCGGTGGCCTTGCCGCGCGCCGAGCCGCGTTGCCGGGTCCCCGCGCGCGGGGGCTTGTGGGTCCCCGGTCGGCGCGCGCCCTGGGACACGGTGTTGAATATTCATATTCGTGCGCAGAGAGTGGGGTCTCGGCAGTTCGTGGAAATGAAAACCTCAGAGCCAAAACGGACCTGCCTGTTCTCCTTTTTATTCCCAGCGAGAGCTGACTGAACTAGACGCAGGTCGGGCGGGAGGGCAGTAGACTGCAGGCAGCATTGTAGTTGAGGCAACATGCTACGTTTATTGAAATGAAATGTTTTAATGTTTAAATGTTTTAAGCAAGGACTTCTCCAACAGGCAGAGAGGTTAAATTTTTATTATTTTGGTAACTGCCAATGCAGTGAAGACGTACTTTTTTCTTTAACTTCCTTGATTCCGGTGTGTTTTTTTTAACCTGTATTGTTTTTAGGATTGTGTTAGACATTTTCCATAAAACGATTTCGTGAATTAATATCACGAGTGCTTCTCTCTTGAGAATGTAAGGTGTTTTATAGGAGGGCAGTGATGGTGCGATTACTTTTGAAGGTTGATACGTGTGATATTTCCCAGTATTCAGTGCTCAGTTTTCAGCTCCTCTGTGCCCTTAGGACTTCCGTCTCTGTCTTGGAAATCTTCCTGGCAATTCGAACTCAGCAATTCTAAAACAATTCATCAGGGACTTAATACTCCCAGTCTACTCTACTTGCAATTCAGGAACTGGATCCCTCTCCACTAGACACCCATCTTTTCCACCGGTAAAATATCAATCTCAGTAGACAGTGCAGGGAAACAGGAAAAGAAACACATTGCAAGGATTCACATTCTAGACTTGTTTGCTTCAGCAAACCTGCTTTATACTTTACAATAGAATATTTCTTGTTCCTTGAGGACAGGCGTGCCATCTTTTACTCATTTTTGTAGGCTGTACACAACCTGTATGGAATGCTGGTGCGGTGCAAAGAGCTTTAGTTTCAGAAATTATCAGTGTAATCGGTTTGTTGAGCCATCTTGGTGTGATGTCTTCCAAAAATAAAACAGTCCATTTTTCTCCAATCACTGTTCTTTTTGATCTCTTCCCTCCCTGAACACACCTTAGGTGATGTCATAACTTTCTGGTCAATTTCGGTTGCTGAAAATCAGACCATGTCAAAATGTCACTCTAATGGCTTGAGTAGGACCTTCGGGTGGGACATGCAAGTCATGGTTTTGGCGCTCGGATGCTTAATGTTCTCTTCAAGGCCGCCTTTTTGTTGAGGCGAGTCTCTTAACTGGCTACTGCTGGAGTTCCCTTTCAATTGATCCCTGCTTCTCGGGATAACTGGCCCTTGTTTGAAATTCCTTTCCTAGGGCCCATGTGAAAAAGCCTAGTGGTCCTTCTTTTCTCTGTACATTTTCCTGGGAGGTCTAGCTCCAGCTTGGTCTTTTCCATCCGCCCGCTGCCAGCATGCAGCAGGACACCCAGTCTCCTGGGTGAGGATCCAGCAGGGCAGCTCAGGACCACAGAGTCCATCTGACTCAGAAATATACATCCTTGCCCCACCCAAGGGTTAGATAGGAGGCCGCCTCATGGCATCTCCTCTCCACCCCGCCATCTTCCTTCAATCTTCTTGCTCCCCCTTGAAATTCAGGAATAAATCATCAAGAATGCTGACTAGACAGATTTGCAAGGAGGGAATGGATCACTGGCCTCTCCCTCTCCATCGCTTCCCACCAGAAACACTGTCCTCTCCACAAGGCCAACTGCCTCCTTTCATTCCTTTCCCTGCCTTCCAGTGTAGACTGAAAAGGAGAAGGTTGGGGAAGAATTTGGTGGAAGCAGGGCTAGACATATTTTATTAAGCCCTGGAGAAAGTGGCTCGGTCACAGGCATTTTTCGTTAGAAGATGGGACACTCCGCCTGTTTTCAGCTGTGAGCCTAGTGCCCTTTCTGAGACAAAGGAGACATCCCACTAAACTTTTAGTGAGTGCTATGTTGCTCTATCCAGACCTTTATTTCAGGACTGAAGGATATGTTCCCTGAGCTGCTCAAAGTTTGGTCTCTACAGTGCTCAGCTAAGTCACGCTTCAAAAACTCACCCTCAGCTAAAGAAAACTGCTTTCCCCAAAGTCATGGTCCTTTCTGGAGGGGGAAGCCCACATCTAATGACTAGTCAACTTAGGATACAAAGACCTCTCCCCCTCGGCCCTGTTTGGGACAACTCTGAAGAAAAATTCCAGCTCCAAAGCTCCCTATTTTATCGATTGTGCATAACAAATTAGCCCAACAGTCAGTAGTTAAAAACAAGAAACTTACTCTCTCGGTATCTGTGGGTCGGGAACTTAGCAGCAGCTTCACTGGGTGGTTCTGGCTCAAGGCTTCAGGTGGTTACAGTCAGGATGTTAGGGCCACAGTCATCCATTAAAGGCTGGACTGGGGCTGAAGAATCCATTTCAAGATGGCTTCCTCAGTTCTTGACCATGTGGAACTTTGCACAGACTGCTCAGGAGTCCTCACGGCTAGCAGCTAACTTCTCCCAAACCAGGCAGTCCCAGAGGGAGAGCAGGCAGGGAGCTGCAGTGCCCGTGTGATCTAGGCTCTGACTTGTCACATTAACTTTTCTTCTGTTCATCAGAGCCACGATCCGGCCCACACTCGAGGGAAGGGGGATTTGGACGAGAGCATCAAACCACTCTTGGATGGGGAGCCTTCGTTACGATTGCATCACAGTTCCACTTTCTCTCTGCCTAACCACATCCTGCTTCCTTCTCCCCGACCCCTGCCCACTTACTGTTCTGCAGAGCACCCCAATATACTTCCTACTCAAGAATCTCCATCTCAGAGCCTGCTTCCTGGCAACCCAACCCTGCAACAATCCTGTCACACTAGCTCCCTGACTTAAGTTCTCTGAGCCTCAGTTTCCCTTATCTGTAGGATGACCTCATAATAACTACGTTACGGGAAGCTGACGGGCTTCATAACAGCTCACATATTTATCAAGCACTCGCTGCGGGCCCGGCGCTGTTCTAAGCACTTCGAATTTAGTTCATTTCATTCTCCTAACAATCTTATAGGTAGAATGACTACTTCATTACCTCACCGAGGGAAAAGACCGAGGCGCAGAAAGGTCAACGTCCTCTCCCAAGGCCACGTAGAAACAGAATGGCAGCCACCGTTTTGATCCCAGAGCTCACACGTCAGCAGTCACCCACCATACTACATGTGTGTACACGACAAATACCTGGGCTTATAGCAAGGCGGTCACAGGATCTCATTACATGACTGGGCAAAGGACTGCCAACCAAGTGTGAAAATCGGGAAGGGGTACAGTGCTATCGATAAAGTTGGTTTTAAAGAAAAGAACAGGCGGTCACTTCATCAATTGCTTACATAAAGCATGACAAGATAGTATATATTATATAGTATATTATATAGTATATATATTAGCATCCCAAGGCTTCTGTGACGAACTACCACAAACCGAAGGAACCAATTCTCTCACCGTTGTGGAGAATGAAGTTAGTAAACAAGGCATCAGCAGGCTTCTTTCTTTCTGAGGGCCATGAGGAAGATCTGTCCCAGGCGCCTCTTCTCAGCTTGCTGATGACTGTCTCCTCTCCGTGGCGCTTCGCACTGTCTTCTTTTTATGCATCTTCATCTTCACATGGCCTTCTCCCAGTATGTGTGTCTGCCTCCAAATTTTCCTTTTTTGTAAAGACACAATTCGTATTTATTACGGCCCACGCTAATGACTTCATTTTAGGTTTATTACCTCTGGAAAGACCCTATTTCTAAATACTGTCACATTCTGAGATATTGGGGTTTGGAACTTCAGCATATGAATTTGGCAGTGACATTAAATTCAACCTGTACCATATAGCAACAATATACGTGTATAACAAAAATGTTTACACATATAAAAATAACGGACAGATACAGTTAGCAGAAGATTTTAACACGGTCTATCAGAGATTGAGTAGATTGAAAAATAAAGATATATAAGATTTTAACAAAATAGTAAAGAGGTACAATTAACAAGATGGAATCACGGGGAATTCATCTTTTCAAATGTCCCCGATGCATTTATAAGCATTAATTGCATACTAGGCCACAAGGAAAATCTTATATTCAATTAACTAAATACAGTTCAGACACTTTAACCACCAAAATTTTAACTACTTGGAAATTAAGACATACTTTCCCAAATACGTTAGGTCAAGGAACAAATAAAAATACAATAACCGACTCAAACTAACAAAGCATGAATGCTTCATACCAAAACTAATGGGATACAACCAAAGGAAGAATACTCTGGAAAGTTATCAGCAAAAGAGTTTGAAATTTTGACCAGAGCTAAATGATACACTGAGATTTGTTTTAAAATCACTCCAGGAGGTGGAGGAGAAGGAAGAAGAAGGGACGAGTTGTGGTTGGAACAGGGCGATATTTACTGAAGCTGGGTGACAAGGACATGGACCTTTATTATACTACGTCTCTGCTTTGCATGCATGAACGTTTACATTCCGTAATAGAAGGAGATAAGATAAATATATGTGGTAGGATAATATTTTTGAAATATTATCTAAAGAATGTTTATGTCTTGTAATTCCTAGTAGGTTACCTCCACCCAACTCTCCCTTCATCAGATTTACACCCTGAATCACAAACTGTGTGATAAAGAGCATTGTCCCAAAGATATGAGATCTGGTTTGGAGAAAGAGATATGACAAGAGAATATAGCAAAATAGATCCTGGGGTGGGGTCTGGCTTCCTGTCCTCTGGAGTCAGCTTCTCACTTTGAGATGGAGATGGACAGGGCCACAGAAAATGATAGAAAACGCAGACCAAGTGAAAATGAAGGAGCAGAGGATTAGAGGGTCCAGCAGGAATGGGGTGTGGACTGAGGCAGCAGTGGAGAGAGCTAAATCCCTCTGGTGTGGTGGCGTGGTGGGGCTGCAGGCGATGAAACGGCACGTTACTCCCGCTGGGACCTTGGTCGAGGTACAGGGCATTTTGAACCGTCCGCCTCTCCCATCCCAGGTAGAATAGTTCAGAGAGAAGGCGAGAAGGAGAATGAGGATGCGAAAGGGAATGTAAAACACTTTCAATTGAGTTGCAACTTAATAGGAAGATTGATTTTTTTCCTCCACCCTAAGCACAAATGGTTGCTGGAGAGCTAAACTGGGCTAATTTATAGAGAGGTGAAGACTGTTACTTCTTTGGCCATTTATGTGTTGTGCCTGTAAATTTTAAAACAGCTACATATACAAAAATCAATAGGCATTTTTATTTAACAGCAATAACCAGTTAGAAAATAAAATGAAAGTAAGGATTGTATTCTCAATAGCAATAAAAATATAAAATACTTGGAATAATTTGATTGTAATATATGTTTGAGTCACATGAATAAAGCAATAAGAGTGAATTAAGGAATACGAAATATGAAAAGTGGATAGATGTACACTCTTTCTAAATAGGAAATCTAAATATATTCAACTGTCTGGTCTTATAAGATTAATTCTTAGGCTTAATTAATCTCTCAATATAATTTTAGTGAGGAAATTTAATGAAATTATTATGTTAAAATTCTGAAAAAGTAATACAGTGTTTAAGAGATATATCTTTTAAAAATGTTAATTGTACAAAAAAGAGCCTTACTAAGTATAAAACATAGTAAAGCTATAAGAGTTAATATAGCATCATTCTGGCATAAGGCCAGTTAGACAAGATAGCTCAGAAAAGATCCCAATATATTAGTATATAAGGTTTTAATAAATGATACAAGAGTTACCATAAATCAGTAGAGAACAGAGGATTAGTCAGTAAATTAAATTAGACTAAATGGATATTTAGAAGAAAAATTCATTTAGATTTTGCCATCACACCGTAAGTCCCCCACCACATCCCCCCCAAAAACATAGTTGGATTAAAGAGTTCAAGAAATAATAAAACAAGTTGGGCATAGACAGTGGGAAATGTAAAAAAAAGGACAAAGGAGAAAAATTATTAATGTCTTACAAAAGACATAACTGTAGATTTCAACAGAGGGAAAAGCATACCATATGCCTGGATAGGAAGGTTCAACATCATTAAAACGTTCATTTGTCCCTATTTAATTTATAAATTTAAAGCAATACCAACAAAAACACCATCCTCTCTTTATTCCTGGATCCAGGCAGATTGATAAAGTTTATCTGGAATAATAAATAAGCAAGAATAGGTAGAAAAAGTCCCAACGAGAAAGGAGCAAGTAGGGAAGAAGGGCCTGGGCCATGTCACACAGATGTTAGCACATGTGACTCACTTTAACTAATAGCAGGAGGTAGGCATTCCAGGCCTGCCTGAGCTTTAAAAGGGAATGGCGACTTCTGCTTTTGCATTGTGGGAGCTCTGAGGACCACGTAAGGAGCCCCCAGACCCTGGTGAAGAGACCGTGTTGGGTGACTACGAGGAGCTCCCAGGCTCTAAGACCAGCTTTCCCGGCATCCTCTTCAAGGACCTGGCATATGAGGCCATCTCAGAGGTCTCACCCCCACTGCCATCAGACTGCAGCCACATAAAGGACACAAAGCAAGACCAGCAGAAGAACCACTCAACTGAGCCTCAGTCGACCCACAGAACTGTGAGAAATAATGACTATTGTTTTAAGCCACTAAGTTTTGAGATGATTTGTGATGCAGTGTGGATAACCAAATCATGTTTAACTTCGATGAAGAGAAAATGATTGTGTTAAAATAAAAGTTAAAAAATACAGAATTTTATAATATGATTACAGTTGTGAAAAACAGGCAAACAAAAGAAACAGAACATATGCAACATGCTTCTAAATTACACACACA
>NW_024355205.1:34349301-34572876 GCF_902729225.1 Pteropus medius
AAAAGGACTCCCCGAAATATTAACAGTGTTTGTACTGGATTGATTAGGATTCTGGGTATCTTGTTCTTTTTTGCTCTTCTCACAAATATGCATTATTTCAAACATACTTACCATTACATTTAAAGTATTTATTATTGCTTAAAAAAATATGTATCATTAATTTTTTTAAAAAGAGTGTAAAAGAACCGATAAGAGCAGAATTGGGATTCTTTCAACTGCAAGAACCAGGAACCGATTTAAATGACCTTAAGCAAAACACGGCTATGTTGGCCTTGGTAACTGAAGTCCAGGACAGTGTTGTTTTAAGTTATGTACAAGATCAATTTACTCATTTCTGCATGTTCTTCCTTACCGAAGATCCTTACCATTTCCAGGGGAGACATTTAAACTAGCTCTCAAATACCCAAGTCGATGAATACTGCATCATAAACTCAGTATTAAAAAAGCAAAAAGGAAAAGAAAACTTGTTGAAACCATGTAGTTTATCTCTTACATTAATTTCATTCTCAGAGCCTTCCTATAATTTGACGTGTTTAAAGTTAACGTTTGGTCCAGGCACTTGTCTTACTGGTTTGTGTTGTCTGTGTTACCTGCTGTGAGAGACTGCCGATGGACCGAGTATAAACTTTCTACAGCGTGTCCACAACAGACCATTGTGCTCTGAGAGTTGGTGTACTGGAGTTATTCAAAATTCTAAAGTGTAAATCCACAAAGAGAAAATTTTTATAGTAAATATAGCCAGAACTTACTCAAAACAAGCCCCAAAAATGTGTACCATGGGGTCAAGTTAATAACGCAGAAACGAATAGGAGAAGCCTTCATGAACGACATCATCAGGGTGAAAATCACTGAAATTACCTTGATTTCCTGCCATTGCTCATGAATGCCTAAGAGCATGCCGGGGTTGGACTAGTCGAGGTTTAACCTGACGGAGGCCGTGTCCCCACTCCACGTCCTGTATCGGCTGCAGGAGTGTCCACTGGGCCTGCAGCAAGGGTGAGGATTCTGGGCAGAGAGCAGCCCACTCCTTACCGACCGGCTCTTTGTATCCCGTTTGAGCTGAGCTGAGCTGTATCCCGTTTGATGGCACCAAATCTCTTTTTTCCATCACTTCCAACAGCTCGTGAGCCTGAGCTTCTGTATCCTTCAGAGACTACGGGGTTTTTCTGGAATTCCAAGAGGCCCAGGTGGCAAGGAGATGTCAGGTGCCACCACAGTCCTGTAGGGAAGTTCCACTCTTGCTTCACCCTCTCTGACCCTGACCGAGCAGGACAGTGGCTGCCTGCCTCGGGCTCTCCTCCAGATGAGATGTCCTTGCTCCATCTCAGTTATGGCCCCGTTCGTTTGATTTTCTCCACCATCATGGAGTTCTTCTTGGTTTGTTTGGGCAGTTTCTTTATTTGATCCTAAACCGAGGGCAAGATGTTGTATGAGATAATCTCTGCTAAATATATACCTGCACGGAACATAGGGAAGGATCTGGAATAAAGGGAAAGCTGGATAACTCTACAGAGCTCCAGCTTTAAAATTATAAATATGCACAATCATCGTGTGAGCATAAAGGGCCACGGACCTGACTTTCAGGCATAGTAACAGCCGGCTGTCCTAAGAATACCTGCTAAACTGAACTGCCAGGCTCCTTGAGGGCATCTATGATTCAAAACTCAAAATCAAATAAATAAGGGAGATTGGTGGAGGAATACATATGTGATAAAGCAAATATAACGAAGTGTTACTTCTAGAATCTAGGTGGTAGATGTGTCTTCACTGTATAATTTTTTCAGCTCACTATGTTGGAAAGTTTGAAAACACTAAAAGCCGGGGATGAAAATGGAAACAGAGCTACTCGCATAATTCATGGGAAACATATTACTCATGAAACTAGTATAATATTAAATGTCGACTGTAATTGAAAAAAGTTTTTTAAAGGAAAATACGTTCTTCATTTGACCAGTTTTTTTCACATCTATTTGCTGGATGCCAATTACAAATTATGCTAAATCCTGAGGACTCACTGGGAACAAAACAGATATGGTCTTCTCTTCACTTAGCTCACAGCCTAGCAAGGACGAGAGGTGGTTGAACAAGTAATTCCATGTAGGGTGACCTCATTCTACCTTGATCACCTCTGTAAAGACCGTTTATCTGAATAAGGCCACATTCTGAAGGGCTAGGGGTCAGGGCTCTGACATGTCTTTTTGGGAGGAACACAATTCAACCGACAACATGAGGCGACCAGCTTTGCATTTGGGAACAGCCCTTCTGGCTGCCAGGTGCAGGATATGTCACAGAGTAACATCTCACTAAACACCTCACTTAGGAGATTTTTGTAGTAATCTTAGTGAGAGACAATAGTAACTGGACACCAATCATGGAAATAACATAGGATGGAAGGAAATGGGTCAATAGGGAGTATTTTAAGAGCTTGTCCCGATGGAACTTGATTATTGAAGAGGCGTGAGCTGAGCGAGAGGGATCCCACGTGTCATCCAAACCCCCATTCCCATCAGGTGTGCCAATGTGTCCTTCATGAAGCTCACCTCCACTCTGAGCTGCGCCTCCTCCAGCTGCCCCCGCCCCCTCTCCCGGTCAGTAAGAGCTCATAGTACTCGTTCACTGATAATCAGATCGTTCAGCCCACGCTAAGCTTCTGCAGGAAAAGATGTTCTGCTTATTTTTGGAACCATCAAACTTCCACTTCATGTTCTTCTTTTCTTATCTTTGTGAATGTCTCTGTGTTTTTTTTTGTTTTTTTTTGTTTTTTAATGAGAGCATTGATCTGGGTGCCAAACAGAGGATGCTCGTTGTCTCACTCTGAAGATCTGTGTGAGACTAGTAGCACTTAAGTAAAACCTGGCCGTCTTCTAGAGTTGAGTGCACTTGCGTGTGAATTAAACTCATTCTATGAAAGTGTGCATGTAAATCTTAGTGATTTGGTCAGGAACTATGGAGAGGATTGCGAATGTCCCCCAGTAGGTGTCCTCTCCTCCCTCTGCAATCGTAGAAACCCCAATTTTCAAGCTAGGCATGTGGCTGCCCAGAATAATCCCTCCCTTCTTCAGTCCCCTTGCAGCTAGGTGTGGCACGTGGCTACATTCTGACAAATGGGATATTAATGGACACCAACTGCAAGTCGTTCCTGTTCCCCTTCCTCCACCCTGCTGGCGAGAATCTGGATGTGTTGGTGACAGTTTGAGGAGTCCTCTTGGACGTGAAGTGGAGGCTACTATTTGCCGCGGATGGAACGGGGCAAGGTAGAAAGAGCCTGAGCTCTCCGTACTGGCCCTGACCGCCTACATTTTATTTGCCAGAGAAATAAACTTCTTCCTTGTTGTGGTAGACAGAGTAATACACCCCTCAAAAAAAAAAAAAATAGTCCACATCCTAATCTCTGAAAGCCATGACCATATTACCTTACGCAGGGACTTCACAGGTGTGGTTAAGTTCAAGATCCTGAGATGGGAAGATTATCCTGGATTACGCGGGTGGGCACACTATAATCAAAAAGTCCTTTGCCAAACTTTGATTTGAGTTCCAGAAGCCTCATTTCGGACTCTGACCTCTGGAACTTTAAGATAACGAGTTTGTGTGGTTTTAAGCCACTAAGTTTGTGGTGATTTGTTTCAGTGGCCGTAGAACACAACTATACTAATTTGTGTGATTTCTGACTCTTGCGGCTGACTCTAACCCTAACCCACACAGAGTTCAGTATCTGGAAGTGAGAGATGGCAAGGTGGATGGCAAGGACTTAGATATTATAGCCAGGGAGAACGGCGACCATTGTACATGGCGTTGAGACGTCTGGTGGCATGTTCCCAGTGTTACTTTAGAAGGCATCCTACCTGTGACCAAGGCTGAGCATTAGGAAAAAATGCTTGGAAACATTCAGAAATTGGGGCATGTTCAGCTGCTCCCTGACACTTCTTAAAGTCCAAGACAGAGATGAAAGCCAGCCAGTCTGAAAACAGAATGGGGAATAGCGTTCTGCCAAGGATGTCCTCTCTGCCTGGAGCCTGCAGTGTAATATGACTGGTAAGCTGGTGTTTTGAGGTCTTGCTGGATTAAATAACCCCACCGCTTGCCTACCCCAAGCAAGGTCTGCCTAGGCGGACGGCATCAGTGATGTCTCAAAGTTTTACAAAGGGTTATATATTTCCATTTCTTTGCCAGGCAGTCAAGAAGCAAACAGCTGTGTGAGGGGGTTGCCTTCCCAAACTTCACTTCATAAGGCCTGAAGGCAGCAGTCATTAAAGTGGAGAGAAGGGAATGGGGGAGCATGGCAACCAGCAGCCAAAAAGCTGACATCTTCAAGCAAAATAATAATAATAAATAAGTAAAATTAACTGTCCAGGCAAGGATTTATGGTTTGATTCTCGAAAATAGAATAGGGCTGCCAAATAAAACACGGGATGCCCAGTTAAATTTGAATTTCAGATAAACAACAACTAGTTTTGTAGGGTAAGCTGCCTCAAATCTTTTCATTCTAAAGTATTCATGGTTTATCTGAAATTCAGTTTTAACTGGGAATTCTGTGTGTTTTGTTTTTCAATTTCCTAAATCCAACGTTCCTAAAATGGAGCGAACGTTCCAGAAGCCCACTAAGTTTGTGAGGGTGCTAATCATATTGTTAAAGAAACCACAAACTGGCCTTCAAAGCAGGTGACGGGACCATCCAAACAGCAACGCCTGCGCCACGGTATCTGTTTGGCTCTCATCCTCGCTTCCGATGTGGCTTTTAAAGCTGAGGGACAAAGGCGGTCCTCGGCCAGCAGCGCAGGGAGGAAACTGGCCAAGAGGCTTTGTTCCAGAGCCAGAGGTGTTCGGGTGGGCTGACCGAGCAGTTTACTCTATTGCTCGACAAGGGGGTCCTCACCGCTCCTTGAGGATTCGGTCGCTGCCACAGGCCAAGGACGGCTGGGTGTTTCCCACAAGCCCCTTTTCCAAATGGGAGGTTTTACTTAATCTCCTCTTTTCCGACTGCTCATTTTGGTGCTCATTTGGAAGTAGATAGCTTTTCTCTTAGTCCACGGGTCTCCAGGCCACCAGGAGCCCCTCTGGCCTGATGAAGAGCTCGATGTACCACCCAAGAAGCCAGTTTTTGAGCTGGAGGATGTGCCCGCATGGGACTTTGAAGTCATTGCCCTTGGGAAAGGTATAAACCTGTACTATATGCGGGAAGAAAGGTGTGTGGATACCTAGGCAGACGAAAGGGCCGTTTGCTTTCCTCTGCCAGCATTCCCCCCATTTCTATGGCAGAATATCTTTTATTGCAGCATGTTGGATGTCATGAATAAATTATGATCGTTTAGATATCAGTACCTGCATTATCAGTGCAGGCAGGTAAGTCCCGGAGCGCATAAAGCCTCTGGCCACAAGCAGCCTTGTCCTTTTGCTCATCTGTGCGTCATTTGGAAACGGTCGAGATGCTATGAAGTTAGAGTGAGCACGGTGCACATGAAACCACTCTCACTTCTGAGACCAATGACGAGTTTGGGGGATTCCCAAAACCACCCTCGGTTTCAATAACTTGCTGGAAAGTCTCAGAACTCACTAAAAACTATTGTACTCATGGCGATCGTTTATGACAGCAAAAGAACACATTAAAATCCTCCAAGGGCGGCGTCCAGGAAAGTACCCGATGCGGAGCCTGCATTGTCCTCTGCCGGTGGAGCCACGGACAGCGTTCCTGTCCCAGCACGGACGTGTGACAACACACGTGGAGCTCTGCCAACCAGGGACGCTCACCCGAGCTTGGAGTCCAGAGTTCTGACTGGGGCTCCATCACGTAGTCATGCTGCTTTCCCACACGGCTGATCCCGATCTTGAAGCTGAGGCTAATAACTACCGCGTGACCCAAAGCCCCCCCCCGTAAGTCACACAGACTTTCTGCCAGGGCCCGCACGCAATCTAAATAAAGACACGTCTGTGGAGCGTGGTGACTTGTCAGAAGCCGAAGGCTTACTACACAGATGCACTCGTCTGCAATAATAGAACCCTAATTTTTAACTGAGCACAAAGCACCTGGAACCAAGAATCCCAACTTCTCATGTGTGTCTCTTTGTGACCGTGTGACTAGATCCCAGGCCGTGGGATATAAGTGGAGGCGGTGTTTGCCGTTTCTGTGACGCGGCCTTACAGGGAGGGGGCGCGGTCTCCTTCTTTCTTTGCCGCCTAGTCGAGACTTGAGGAGCATCTTGACCCATAAAGGGGCGCACCGCATTTAGGGTGGTGAGCATCGAGGTGACAGGAGCCTGGATTCCTGCTGATGGAGACACCCGTCAGACCACTGTTCAGAGGAAACATTCATGTTTAAGTCACCGTTACTTTGGTTTTCTGTCCTTTGCAGCAGGACGTAATGTCAACATTTGCTTGAAACTTGCCTTTTTGTTGTTCACATCTAGATTTGCAAAGCTCTTTGCTCGCTGATCACCCGATTGCGTCTTTAATCTCACTCGCCCGCACACCACGAGACCCTTCGAGGCCATTGCCTCTGCGGTCACTTGCCTCACCAGGACACTGGCCTTTATCCCAAGCCTTTGTCACTTCCAGGCATTTTACTTTCTATTTTCGGCTGAGGCATAAGGACAGGAAGGACCGTTTTCTGATTATACGATCATCATGTTTTCCATGGCTGACCCATTGGGGGTCTGACTGGACTCTCGGCGTCAACTTTACACCTAAACCTTCAGGTCAATCTTCTGGACAGACCTTTTAAAAATTGATGAACAGATATTTGTTTAATCAGAATGAAGATGTATAGATCTTCCCAAGACCTAATATTTGAATTTTATCCACATTTTGTCAAAACATACCAGGGCTCCCTATGCCCAGTTGCTTCCCATCATATCTACATAAAGTAGGATAAACACTGATTCTTTTATTTCGATGTTTTTGATATTTCGTCATTTTTGTTTTTCATAAACATTTTTTATCACAGCTTTTGTATATAAGAAATTAATCAATAAAAAATAAAGGATGAGAAAAGACTAATTTTTACATTATGAAGACAGGGATTTTATCCTTCTTTTATTTATGAGCAGTAGGACATCGGGACATCGTGCGACCTCTGTCACCATCTTCACAATTTATCAGTGTTGGAATTGGAGGTTTGAAGAGAATGAGAAAATGACACTAAAATCTAAAAGTCTCATTTCTAATTTGTCTACCTTAACGACTTTTCTCATTTTCAGGTAGAATATATATATATATATATATATATATATTCATATATACACACACATATATATGTATATATATATGTATATATATAAATAAAACAAATGTATACTTATATGTATATTTAAAATGTGAAAGTTAATTTTCTCATTATTACACAGTCAAAATCAATGTTTAAAACATTAATATGTATCGATGACACATTTCTTACTTTGTTCCATTACGAACCCATGGAAAGAAAAGATATATAACACCTGAGGAATGGAAAAGTCATAAACCCTTAGGAAGTTTACCTAGCAATAATTATTAGACACGGGCTGGCCAGGGTCTTGTGTCCTCAGTGAAAAAGTTTTCATTGAATTTTCTTGCTGAAAGGAACTTGAGAACTTACAGACACAAGGGTCTTCCTTTTCCACGTGGACTAACCAAGGCCCAGGGAAATCAAAGTAAATGCTGAAGGTCACCCTGCCAATCAGCACAAAATCAGCACTTACGTTGTTCTGGTTCCTGAGTCATGTCTCTCTTACCCCGTGTCCCCTGTAGGATGGACACAGAAGTTTCACGTCATCAAGGTTAAAATGAAAGCTCTCATAAGCTGCAGATGTGTTTAGTTGCACCCTCAGAAACCAATTAGATCCAACCAACCCGTGCCCTTCTAGTCGGGAAGAAACTCATATTTTGGTGAAGCAAGAGATTTCTATCTCCGGGGGGAGATGTATGTGTGTCTGATTCTGATGCTTTAGACAAATTTCTACATTCCAATTTTGTATCTTCTCTTGAACTCTATTCTATGATTGAACATTGATTTTATTATAAAAATCACTCTGAATTTTTTCTCAAAAAAATAAAAGAAAAGAGAGAGAGAGATTTCTATCTCCAAAATAATGCTGAAACTATTTTTCTGCCAAACCAAACCAAACCAAAGAAAGAGTGTGCAGGTTTGTCAGCAAACCTAAACCACCTAAAGAACACGAGCCCATGTCTCCATGGCAGGTTGTACATTCCTTGAAGATAAGAATTACTCAACTTTCTGTCTCACATCTATCACTGAGTCAGTGCTGAAATGTCTTCTTAATGAACGAAGCGTATAAATCATTGCTTTATACCCTGGCATGGTGCCCTTTTCAAAAGAAGCACTTAATAAACATGTGTCCAATTTCCTGTGCTGTCAGAAATATTGTTTAATCACACTGTTAAAAATAAAGAACTCCATAGCTCACTGAACTAAATTTTCCAAACCATTAGATGCTCTTTCCTCTTTGGGCCACTCAGCTGTGCGGCCGGAAATGGATCGTAGGGAGAGGAGCTGCCGCTATCTGCAAATACCCCGGATCGCTGGCTAATTCAGAAAGTGTTTGGAGAATGCCTCGGAAGCTGAGGAAGTATTTCCAAGGCAATAGACACACACAGATATTTGAACCAGAGACTATTCACTCCAAAATAGATGCCCGGAGCACATTCACAGAAGATCACGTTTTCGCCAGGTTTAGATGCTGCAGCCCAAGAATTAGGCGCAGCGAACCCAAGAATTAAGTGCGAAACGTGTGCGCCACAGACATATGCCCGCGATAGGTCACTTGCTAACATTGATCTTCTTACGGTAAAACATAAAATTGTGATGAGGCATGTTCTTACCTGATAGATGACACTAGAATATTTCAGAAAAAGCTTGTGTAAACAATTGTATCTTTTAAAAAAGACAAGCAATGATTCTTTCCGCTGAAAAATAGGTATCATTAGTTGACATCTAAGAACACGAGCTGAGTGTTAAACCGACATTAAAAAAATTGTCCCCAGCTTAGACAATCGAAATGACTGACATGCAGCTTTCCTCTCAACTGGCAGCACAGAGACGACAAGAAACTGTCTAGGTTTGGAGTTTCTAGTCACAGAAAAGTTCCAACTATACAAATGGGAACACCTTTTGTTTCAGGGAGTAAAAGCAAACCGAGACAGGGAAAGGACCCACCCAGCGGAATCCCACTCGGCTGATCTATACGACAGCCTGGAAGAAACATTTTACTAGTGTAAGAAACATTTTACTAGTGTAAATAGCCAGATACAAAGAGTGCCTGGTGTCTGATTCTATTTACAGGAAATTTCTAGAAAAAGGCAAAAACGATAGAGACAAAGGAGATCAGTGGTTGCCTGGGGCTGCAAGTGGGAGCAGGGAGTGACTGCAAACCCGCGAAGGGAGCTTTTGGGTAGATGGAGGTGTCAGGAAACTGACTCTGTTTACAACGTTTATATAAATACATAAATTCACTAAAAGTCATTGTACCGTTGCAACGGGTGAGTTTATGGTATGTAAGCTATACGTCAATAGAGTTAGTTTTTAAAAAAAAAAAAAAGAAAGAAAGAAAAGAAATGGTTCTTTCCAGACTAGCCCATGACTGCTTTGCACAGGCAGATCGCCTCACCTGTCCTATGCGTGGTGACCATTACACTTTTCTAATATGGGGACTCTCTCCCAAGCAGGGCACTTTGATGTACAAATCTAGATACTGTTATATCAAACTAGGACTGATAATGTTTCAAAAATTAGAATTTACAATTTTTAAACATATTTGTTATATTAGTCAACTCACGGTACCAATACCAAGTTCGAGAACATTAGTACATTAAATTGAGGGAAACGTACTGCTTCCCTAACTTAGAGACGGTGGTATGACTGGGGAGCCCAGGAGACCTTCGTGAGCTTTTCTCGAACCAAGCAGCTGTTGAGGGCAGCTCCTGGGGCAGGAGGAAGGATATTTAGGGTGTAGACTTAAATGCCTTCGGTAACAACTGTGGTATGTTGGCTACACACATCTCCATCACCACAGAAATGTGGGGAAATTATATTAGGAAAATTCATCTCGTTCAAAGGCAAAAGAATGAATGGAACATTCTGGGGTCGGCTTGACTACTGTTTCTGTTGACAGCAAGAGGTTCTCAAACTTGGGCGTGCATCAAAATTCTCTTGACTTGTAAAGGCAGATTCTCAGGCCGGGCCTCAAGGCTGCAGAATTGAATGTCTGGGAACAAAGGCCAGAGCTCAAATCTTTAAGGAGTCACTGAGGTGAGGGAAAGAGAGGGGAGACTGAGGAGAGGGAGAGGGAGAAAGGCAGGAAGAAGGGAAGAAAGGAAGGGAGGCAGGAAGGTCGAGAAGGAAGGAAAGAAGGATGGCAGGAAGGGAAGGAGGAAGGAAGGAATGAACGAATGAACGCTGATGAAGATGATGTAGATGAAAATACCCGTTCAGTCAGGCCTTGCTGTTTAGGCACGCCAGCTGAATTTAAATTCTTTTTAGACATCTAACTTTGTCTCCTATCCACATCTCACTATGCCCTCATCCTTACCTGCCTCTTAGCCCTGCTTCCGGGTGGAGACGTCTACCTGTGATAGACTGGAGACGAATAGTTTTAAAGAGTTTATCTCTTGCACACACCTCCACCAGCCAAGGGACAAGACAGAACTGAGGCCGACTGAACCTTTGCTCACTGGCCCGGAGGGTGGTTCTCACTTTGGGATCACTGAAGAGGAACCTCGGGGATTCTTAGTTCTAAACCCTTGCTTGGGGAGGGGGTGGGGAGGGAAGAACAGAGTTCGTTGAATTTGACAACCCTGCCCGTTACAGAACCCTTTCCTTTGTCACACGGGGAGGTGGAAATGTCCTCCAGCCTGCAAGACCCAGCATGGTGGCCCACTGTCTGTACCTTAACTCTAGAGATGCCTCTGCTGTCAGTCCTCCCTGGCAACAAGCCAGCCCATGAGCAGTGGCCCTTGGCTTTCTCTGGGAGATTTTGCCCACGTACCAGACCACTTGGGGAAGCTACTGGCAGCTATGTTTGTTACAGGGGACTCAACCCCTCAGATGCTGTCGATTGGACCAAGAGTGGACACCTAACTCAATGTGGTCCAATCAGAGGCCCTTTTTCCTGGAAACTTGCAATTATAACTAAGATAGTCCCATCACGATATGGGCTGGTTTCTTATAAAGAGGAGCAGAAAAAAATCATGAGGAATGACTAGCCTCGAAATCTGGGTAAGAGAGAGGAGAATTGGGCAGTGGAGAGGGTACCCCACTTCCCAGTTCAGTCCCCTTCTGAGACCCAGCTGACTTCCTGAGCTTCAGTTCCATGAGACACTCCAGTATTGCTGGAATAAAAGGATCCTTTTGTGGTTGTTTAATACAGCTCTGACCTGCAGGGTCCTCAGTAATCCGGGCACGATCACATTTCCCTTTGCCCATCCCTGTCTCTGCTGTCATTCACATCCCTCCCTTCTGGAGACAGGAAGCAGGTCGCATTGTTTTCCTTATGGTGCAAAACAAGAGTTTTCCTCAAACACTGATGGGGTTTGAATTATTACTGACTATAATATGTTGACTATATTTGAAACAATGAAATTATTATTAATTTTTAGATACAAAAATGAAACTTTGGATGTTTTATTTAAAAAAAGAGTCCTTGTCTTTTCGAGTTACATATTGAAATATTTATGCCCCAAATGATATGATGTTGGGATTTGCTGCTAAGTAGTATTGGAAGGCAGGAAGTGGGTGAGGGCACAGATGAAACCAGGCTGACCTTGAGTTGGTAATTGTGAATCTAGATGACTGGGATTCATTGTACTAAGCCGTCTACTTTGATATATGCATGAAATTTTCATAATAAAAATATCGATGGGAATGTTTTCAGGGAATCCCTCTGAAATAACACAAAATTATCAGTATTAAAAAGTATGAAGAAACATTTTAGAGATCTAAAAGTGTGACTGCAAAAGCGGTCACCCCTAATGAAAGTGGGTTTTGTGAAGCATGTGGCTAATGTGTGAACAAAAACATGCCAGGTGTGTGTATCCCCCTTCCCTTGAATGAATTGTATTCAATTCATCTCTGGTGATGCAATCCAAAATAAAATAGTCTAAGATCTATAGCTTTCTTTTAAATTAAAAAAAAAAATTAACTATGTCATTAGCAGTTTTTATTTTATTAAAAATTATTTGGTAGAATTAAGTGTAAGAAACATTGCCTCAAAGTAGAACGTTTTCCTAATAGATTGAAAGCATGTGTGTCAGAAAATAAAGCATCTTGGGAGCTCTCCAACAGCTCTAAAAAGCTCACTGTATCTGTGTACACCTTCTTATTTAGAGGATTGAGTAGGAGGTGGAATATGCTTGTTGAGTATTCAAGAGCATCTGATTTCATTCTGTATGTATTTCTTATGATTAAGGGCGATCTTCTCTGGAAGTGTGCATTTGGGGAGAAATATTAAAAATTTTCATTTTAAGTTGTGATTGTCCGTTTCACCTCCATGCCTATTCATTTTCAAGGTGGCCAACGTCTGTTCTCTGTAGGAGGACCCAAGGGGACCATCTGCTCCTGGTTATGCAGCCTCACTACCCTGATTTTATGGTTACTCTCACACCGTGGGCACATTTCGGGCCCCTCCTCTGAGACCAGGAGTCTCTGGCTGTGTTCTTTTTGTCTGACTGTCCATTTCTTTTCATCAGTGCCTTCGCCCCTTTTCTCCATTCATACCACAACTTCCTAAACCAAGGCTCCCGTTGACTTTGGCTGGACTTGGTAACACTCCGCTCATGACCGGCCCTCCTTCTGTAGCCTTGTGCATGTGTACTCAAAGCCATGCATCCTACCAGGTTGCAACTCCTTTATTTCCAAGTACTAAAGACCTCCTCTCTACCTGATGGAAACAAGAGTTCATCGCAAGCACATTTTTCATCAAAATGCATTGGGGCCAAAAAAGAAGAACAAGAAAACTCATTTCTCTACTCAAGGGCTCGATGAACTCATTCATTGCATCTCCAGGTATTCACCAGTTGGGTAAGACTAAAGATTTAGAACTACATGGACAGCACTAAAAAATCTTTCTGTGAAATAGTTATAGCACAAAACAATGAAGCAAATAATATAACTGAGTCAATGAACCAATTAATAGTTGACATCATTTTCCATGGAGTTGTATTTTTTTACATAAGAGGTGACATTAATAACAAGTGAAACCTAGACCAGGCTGCTCATCACTACATCCCTAACCTAACGTAAATTTTAGTTAAAGTGCAAATTTCAGACTTTAAAATAATGTTTAATTTAAACTATTTTAAAGAAACATGCAAATGCCTTTTAAACATCCACAATTTCTTCTGTGGATTGTATTGCTATAGATGTGACTGACTATGAAATGAAGTATAATATAATTATATATAGTATATTATAACTAAGAATAACACAGTAACATTGCTTAAGGTCAGACATAAGAAGAGTTTTGTTGAATCTATTTAGTGTGTTCAGACAACAACTTCAGATGTTCGATAAATGGCTTTTGAATATTTTTGTCGAAGACCCTTGGCAAGTAATATATTTTATATAGCAATACAGTAAGCCCTGAAGTAACTTATTACCTAAATATTCTGACATATTCTATTATATTCCTTTTTTCTTTTTTTAAAGGTTTTGTTATGAGCCATAAAGCCGATTTCACAAACCACTTCTACAAAGTAACTTGCAGTTTGTAAAACATTGCTTTATTAACAAATAAAGACATAGAACATCTAGTAATAAAAAACATGCATATAGCCACCGCAAAGCTTTGAAAAATTCTAACATCTTGTTGTGTTTTAGATTATGTTTATTTTTATACTTTTATTTTTTTATTTTTTAGGCAAGGCAACCCTCGGTTGACCTCACAGAATGCAAGGAACTTGTCAGCTTACAATCCTATTTTTTATCTTTTACGCTACAGCACCCGGTCTTCCTAGGTGGTCTTGCATCCAAGTACTAACCAGGCCCGACCCTGCTTAACTTCCGAGATCAGACGGGATCGGGCTTGTTCAAGGTGGCATGGCTGTAGACTAGATTATTTTTTTAAAAACATTGCAAAATCAAAGGCTCCTGTGTACCCCTCCTGGGTCCCGCACAACTCCTTCTGTCCCAGAGTCAAGCGCTATTTTGAATTTGGTGGCTGTTGTCCCATGCCTGCTTTTATATAATTACTACAAAGGTATGGATCCTCAGGCGATACATAACATTGGTTTCCAGGTTCATGAATTGGAAACAAAAGTTATCATATTATCCTGCAACTTATTTTTTCTCTAATATTATGTTTTTAAGATTTATCCATACTGATAGAGTGCTACTTCATTCACTTTAACTGCTGCGGGATTGCACTGTATGAATATTCTTTGCTTTATTATCCATTCCGTTAATGGGTCTTTAAGTTGTTTGCAATATTTTATTATTATAAACGATGTTGCAAAAATCTTCTTGTACATGTCTCATTCTGTACCTAAGCTAAAATTTTCCTAGGATGCATGAACAGAAGTAAATGGCTGGATAATAAGCTTTATCATGTGTGTGTGCATATTACCACAAATCGCTTGGTAAAAAGACTTAGATCCTACTAGCGGTGTATGAGAGTTGGTACTTTGTTATATCTTTAACCGGTCTCATGGTGTCATGGAAGGTTGCCTCTGAGCTGAAGCACCAGCTGTGCCTTCGATGGCCCATTCCAGTTTCTATCAGGCCTGCTGCTTCTGGATGGTGTGGTTTGTCATTCTATCATCGGACCCCATGTTCATGGGTGCACGCTGTGCCTCCTTTGCTGGACGGTGAGTCCCCAGTTGGATCTATGTTGTATGGGAGTCCTTGTCTGTAGTCATTGTGTAAACCACCAGATAATGGTGTGGGCTGGGGCTTGCGGGCAGGAAATGTAAACCCGTATCTGGGATGGAACTCATGGAATGAGGGTAAGTCATTCATGATGGATGGGGCCAGTGCAGACGACTTGCCATCAAGAGATTAGCTGCTCTCATAGAGAAGTAGTGCCGTCAGGAGCTGGGGATGGGTCTCTGCTGCCGGCGGTTGGACGTTTAGAAGTGGCAGTAGCTAGGATGGCCTTGGAAGTGGAAGTACATGCTGTAGGACCCTCACTTGGCCTCCATCAATGCAAGGGGATCTCTTATTCAGGTTCCATTGCTGTGGACTGAATGTTTGTATCCCCAAAACTCATATGGAAGCCTAATCCCCAAAGCAATGATATTTGGAGGTGGGGACTTTGACAGGTAATTAGGTGATGAGGATAGAGACCTTATAAATGGCAGTTGTACCCTCATAAGAAGAAGAGACACAGAAGAGCGCTCTCTCTCTCTCTCTCTCTCTCTCCTCCCACCTTCCACCCCTCTCCCTCTCCCCCACCTCTCTCCCATGTGAGGAGATGACAAAATCAGCCCTTACCAAAATTAAGATATCAGATCTGCTGGTGCCTTGACCTGTTGGTACCTTGACGTTAGACTTCTAGCCTCCAGAACCATGAGAAATAAATTTCTGTTGTTTAAGTCACTCAGCCTATATAGTAATTTATTATAGCAGCCCAAACTGACTAAGATATTCATCATGCTAGTTGGAGTAGCCAGTGATGAAGGCTGGCTATAGCGTCAACAAGATGAATAATTTTTGTAAACTTGGTTGTTTAGAGTCTCTTCTGTAGTGGACCCTTTCCTCTTCCCCCCCGCACCCCAGCTTTATTGAGGTATAATTGATGTATGATAAACTACAAATATTTAAATCATAAAATTCTATTTGTTTTAACATAAAATTAATTTAAAATCTTTAATCAGTATAATAACATCCTTGCCTCCATTAAATCTACCAAGTATAGTTTAGTCTTTAACTGATGAATTATCATATGCTCTTCATTTTTTTATTATTTGCTCAATTAATTCAGTCGACCTTTGAACAAACTAGGGGTTAGAATTTACATGTGGCTTTTTTTTTTTTTTTAAGCAGAGACAACCCTTGATTGACCTCACAGATTGCAAAGACCTTGTCAGCTTACAATCCTTTATTTTTAATTTTATTTACGCCTACAGCACCTAGGTGGTCTTCCTAGGTGATCTCCCATCCAAGTACTAACCAGGTCCAACCCTGCTTAGCTTCTGAAATCAGACAGGATTGGGCTTGTTCAGGGTAGCATGGCTGTAGACTGCATATGGCTTTTGATTCCTTTAAAATTTAACTACCAATAGCCTACTGTTGACTAGAAGCCCTACCGATAAACATAAACAGTTGATTAATACATATTTTGTATGTTATATGTATCATATACTGTTATATACTATATTCTTACAATAAAGAAAGCTAGAGAAAAGAGAATGTTAGGAAAATTATTAGGAAAAGAAAATACATTTACAGTATTTATGGAAAAAATCTGCATGTAAGTGGACCTGCGCTGTTCAAACCGTGTTGTTTCGGGGCCAACTGTATATAAGTATGTGACTCAGTCTCTTCTGATGTGGAATATAACTTCAGACTATTTTTGGCAACCCCTTAATAATGTTTATTGATTTCCTATTTGTTTCCTTTCTAAACGTAAAATGTGTAGTTTTTAAAAGTTAATGAAAACATTTCCCAATAAAGTCATAAGAGGTGTCCTCCACTGCTGGCAGTATTTTAAATTACTTTAAAAGTTCCAACCAAGGCAAAAATAGAAGAATATATAACAATTATTTGTGCACGATAGTGTTGTCTGCCCAGAAAATCTGAAAGAATAAACTAAAAATTCATAGAGCCCAACAGTAGAGTACATTAAGACAACCGGCTGCTAGATAAATATATCCTCATACCAACCACTAGGAGAAAAAAATTCTCTACTTCATTAAAGATAATATTTGTCCATACTAGCAGACACCAATTAGAAAATATTCTGGTAAGGAAAAAAATTCCATTCCCAGAAGCAACAAAAAGCTAAAAAATAGTAAAAGTTCAACGACAAATGTTTCTCTGTGAAGAAAACTATGACAATCACTGAAAGACATTGAAAACTTGTAACCAAAGTATAGCTGTTCTCACATATGAGGGTGACATTTATTGAGCACTTATTATGTGTCAAGCACTGTGCTAATCACTTTATATGCATCATCATGTTAAATTCCCATAACAGCTCCATGACATGGGTATCTGTTTTGAAAATAAGGAAACTGAAGTTCATGAGATTAATGAACTTGCCAAAGAAGAAAGAGCTGACTTTGTCTAGAGCCCGCTTAATCATTGCTGCATCATGCTGCCTTGTCATTTCTCCCCATATGGTTATAGATTTGATGTGATTCCAATCAAAATCTTAATGGGAAGTGTTTTTAATTTAAAAATGTATCTGGAAGAGTAAACGCTAAAAACTGCTAAGATGGTTTTGAAAACGAGTATAACTAGGACGAAATTGCTCTAGTAGGTATGAAAATGGACTATGAAAATAATAGACTTAAAAAGATGTAGCGATGGTACAGAAACAGACTCACGTAGCCACTTGATAATGGTTATATTTCAATCTTCGGATAAAGTAAATTCAGTAAGTGGTTTAGTGACAACTGGCTACCCAGTTGGGAACTGAGTAGAATGGACTGAGTAGAATGAATTAAAGTTCCAAACAAAGCAATGAGAGGAACAACGGAAACGATAGGGAGAGTCTTTCCAAGTGAGATGTTAGACCCAGAAGCACGAGTAAAAAAAAATGTGACTGGTTAGACTGTGAAATATGAGTACTTCTGCCTAAGACAAAAAGCTCAGTTTCCTTGGTGAACAGGAAAATGCAAACAAAAACAAGATCCCACTTTCCTCTTATCAGATTAACGTTTTTTTTGTTGTTGTTGCTGTTTTTTTTTTTCCCCCTCACGGTATTATTTAGAGTTAGTGAAGGCGTGGAGAAAATCCTTTGCCGTTGGTGGAAAGGCTAATAGGTACAGCATTTTTGGAGAACAAATTGACATATCTATCCAAATTTTAATATTCATTCACCAAATAAGCACATATTTAGAATGCCAGATTGACCATGAATATGAATCCAACACTGATGCACAGGGTGAAAAGAGAAAGTGTTCTCTCTCTCCTCACCCCAGGACAGTTTTAAAATATTTATTTTGATAGGATATTATTTTATACATAAATATTCACAGCTCTAGTATATTTGAGGTGGATGGAATCTTTTATCAATCTGCTGTATTCATTTATCTTTCTCTTGATGTGCTTTGTCATTAAATTATGTTTTCTTATATTAACGTTGCCACCTATATATTTTTTTAGTTTGCATTTGCCTTTGATGATCATTTACTTTTAATTTTTTTGTTGTTTTGTGTCTTATGAACATCATATTGCTGGATTTAAAATTGTTTAATAGACTATCTTTTACAGTAGGAAAATTTAGGTTCACAGCAAAATTTAGCATAAAGTACAGAGTTCTCATACACCTCCTACCCCGACACATGCATAGCCTCCCCCACTACCAACAACCTGCACTGTACTGTCACCAGAGTGGTACATTTCTTAGAAAAGATGAACCCACACTGACATGTTCATATCACTCAAAGTCTGGAGTTCACATTAGGATTAACTCTTGGTATTGTCTTACATGCTATATCCTATGGATTTGGACAAATGTATAATGTACCATCATTGTAGTATCATACAGAATGGCTTCACTGCCCTAAAAATCCTCTGTTCACCATCTATTTACCAGTCCCTCTTTCCTAAACCCTGGAAATAACTGATCTTTGTACTGTCTCCATGGTTTTGCTTTTTCCAGAATGTCATAAAGTTGGAATCACAGTTAATAGCCTTTTCAGACTGGCTTTTTTAAAATTAGTAATGTGCATTTAGGCTACCTCCATGTCTCTTCATAGCTAAATAGCTCATTTATTTTAGTGTGGAATAATATTGTATTGTCTGAATGTACTATGGTTATTAATGTACTATTCACCTACTGAAAGACATCTTAGTTGCTTCCAAGTTTTGGCAACCCATCCTCCTGGCACCCTTCCTCCAGACATCCATCATCGCAATTGCCTGACATCTGATTCTTAACTGTCCTGACCAATCCTAGAGCTAAGAATGCAGAACTGATTATTCTCAAGATTGTACTTTTAATAGAAGAACTCTTAACTTTTCTTTACCTTCAGAACACTTCTGATTTTTTGCCTAGTTGTGTAAATAAATCTATCATTCATTTCTAACTAAAGTCTCCAGACAATTTTTGAGTTCATTCGACAGCTGCTATAGACATCCAGGTGGAGGTTTTTGTGTGGACATGTTTTCAGTTTGTTTGAATGAGCACCAAGGAGCACAACTGCTGTATCACATGGTAGAGTATGTTCGGTTTTGCCAGAAACTGCCCAACTGTTTTCTAAAGTGGCTGAGTAATGTTGCGTTCCCACTGGCAGTCAGTGAGAGTTCCTGTTGCTCCACATCCTCGCCAGCGTTCGGTGTTGTCAGCGTTCTGGGATCTCACCATTCTAACAAGTGTGTAGTGGTAGCTCATTACCATTTTAATTTCCATTTCTCTAGTGGCATATCATGTTATTAGTGGATTTTTATGTTTCCATTCAGTCTGAAAATCCTGTCTTTTAAAAAATTTTTAGGTGTGGAGAAATACACATAACTTAGAATTCATCACTTTAACCACTTTTAAAGTATAATTTCGTAGTGTTAAGTACATTCACATTGTGGTCCAAATGATCTCCAGAACTGTTTCATCTTGCAAAGCTGAAATTCTACATCCATGAAACAACAACTCCTCATTTCTCACACCACACAGCCCCTGGCAACCACCTTTTTACTTTCTGGTTCTATAAATTTGACTAATCTAGATACCCCATATAAGTAGAATCATATAGTACTTTCTTAATGACTGAATTGTTTTGTCACTCAAAAATATGCCTCTTTTGAATATTGATAGTTTTAGCCTGGTTAATTTTAAGAAACAGCAGACATGAGAGAAGCTCAGAAAACCAGGGAGAAGTTACCTTCATAAAAGGACATTTACATTTGTAAGGGAAATCTCCATTTGTAAGGTGTCTCCTTCACAGCTATCAGGAAAAGAAAGATATTGAGGACTCTAGAAACTATCATAAATAGAGAAAGCTGGGCTTAAATCTACAGAACGATCTTACCCTTGCTTACTGATCTTTTCCTGGTCACCTCTCGTAATGACTCTCCACCTCCAATCTCATCTTGTGCCTTTGGTGGAAGGTATATTTAAGGTGATTTGGTGAGTTCTTCAGTGCTCTTGGGTCTCTCCCATGTATGCAGGAGATGTACATATTATTGAACTTTAATTTGTTTTTCTCCTGCTAATCTGTCTCATGTCAATTTGATTATTGGACCAGCCAGAAGAACCTAGAAGGGTAGAGGAAAAATTTTCCTCCCTGTTTCTATTAGTATAGTATCCTCAAGGTTCATCCACGTATTAGCATATGTCAGAATTTCCTATTTTTTTAAGGTTGAATAAATATTTCATTGTATGTATATGCCATATTTTGTTTATCCATTCATCTATCAATGGACACGGGTTGCTTCTACCTTTGGTTATTACGGACAGTGCTGCTGAGAATGTGGATCTTTTGATATGTTAATGAGGTGACTTACGAACCACACTAAGGATGGGGACTGATTGCCCAGGCAGCCAACCCTATGTTTAGAGGGTTGGAACTTTCGATTCCACGTCTCACCCTACCCTTGCATTCCTCCGGGGAGAGAAGAGAGCCTGGAAGTAGAATTGATCTTCAATAACCAATGATTTAATCAATCATGAATGCTTAATGAAGCCTTCATAACAACCCCAGAGGACAGAGTTTGAAGAAGTTCTAGGTTAGTGAACATGTGGATGTTAAGGGAGAGTGGCATGCTAGAGAGACCATGAAAGCTCTGAGCCCTTTCCCTGTACATTTTCCTATGCATCTTTTCCATCTGGCTGTTCCTGAGTTTTCTCCTTTTATGATAAACTGATCTAGTAAGTGAAATGTTTCTCTGACTTCTGTGAGCTGCTCTAGCAAATTAATAAAACCCAAGGAAGAGTGTTCATTGGAACTTCCCATCTATAGCAGGTGACAACCTAGATTTGCCATTGACCTCTGAAGTCAGGGGGAGGGTGGTAGTCTTGTGAACCTGAACCCTTAACCCATGGGGTCCGATGCTATTACTGGGTAGATATTGTCAAAACTGAGTTAATTGCTTGATGTTGATGCCCCCTTCCCCTCACCTAACACTGGAATTAGGTTTAAAACACTTTTGTCAATACTTGTTATTTTCAGTTTATTTTTATAGTAGCCATCCAAATGGGTATGGAATCTTTTTATTTAATTAGCAAGTTTAACCAAGTCACATTTAACATAGTTACTGATTCCTGATATCTTATTTTATGTTTTTTATTTATATCGCTTTCTTTCTTAACTTTTCCATTTTTTATTTACTATTTTTTATTGAATAGATTGAATTTTTCTTTTTCACCTCTCGCCTCCCCTCCGCATGTAGTTTGGAAAGTTATATATTCCATCCCGATTCTATTGATAGACCTTAATTTTTTAGTCATTATTAAAGCTCATATTTATTGAATACTTACTATTTTTTAGTCCTTGTGCAGATCTTTTGATATTGATTATCTCATTTAATCTTTACGACAACTCTATGAATTTGATTTTATTTTTTTAACAAAATTTTTATTTTATAGTAATTTTGAATGTACTGAAAACAGCAAAGACAGCATAGAGAATTCTTTTACTTGATATCCAGTTTCCCTTATTATTAATATCTTCCATGAATATGGTTCCTCTGTCAAAATTATTGGTCCAATATTGATACATTTTGTTAACTGAGGTTCATACTTTATTCACATTTCTTTAGATTTTGTCTAATGTCCTTTATCTGTTTCAGGACACGTTATATTTAATTATCATGTTTCTTTAGGCTCCTCGTGGCTGTTGACAGTTTCTTAGTCTTTCCTTGTTTCTGATAACTTTGACAATTTTGAGATGGCTGTTAATTTTAATCAAGGCTTTTAAACATTCTTTTCTACAAGCATTTAGAAAAAAATCAGTGTAACTTTTTCCTCTGGAATAAGATAAGAGCTTAAACATCTCATGTTTTTTAGCACTAATCTGAAATTTTAGTTCCAGTTTACCATTAAAATTCTTTTTATGTTTGTTTTGTTTTGTTTTTTATAAACTTTTTCATAAATGTCTTAACCTTAAGATTTATGTATAAATTTTACTGATTTATTTTTCTTGTCACTTTTGCATGTTTCGAATTTCATTCTCTATCTTGGATTCCGTGTTTTTTCCCCCGAAGGAAATATTTTCAGGAAGGATGAATGGGTGATAAATTGATTCCTTTATGCTCATGCTTTTTTTTTTTAATTTGCAAAATGGAGATAATAATACTATCTCAAAGAGTTGTTGATTAAGTGAGGCAAGAGTTTTAAGCTTTTAGCAGAGTGCTTGGCACCTTATAAAAAATAACAAAAGTTAATTCTTGTTACTATTGCAATGATCACAGATTATTTTGTAATTCTAAAGAAACATACACAGAGACAATTTTTGTCATTTTGCAAATGACAAAAATAGTAGCATAGAAGTTTATAATAAAGAGATTTGATAGAACAATAGAACAGGTGACACCACCCCTATGATCAACCCGATAAATATGGAAAAGGCTGGGTTGTACTGTCCTCCATAGTCTAGAAAGCCACGTGGGTGTGCAAAGCCACACAGCCCATCTGTTTCCTCAGAGGTCACTGGAGTTTATCAGCTGTTGTGTACCCTTAGCATGAGTCAGGAGGGTTCTGGGGAAACTCTTCCCAGTTACAAGAACTGACAATTTAGTTCAAAGATTAATAAAAACAAAATAACGCTTGAGAAGCATATGTCCTGTCAAACGAAGAATGTATCTTCCAGAGGGAGGAATAGAACTTCAGAATATTCTTTATACTGACCCAAATTTCTTCAAATGATTCTTTGGTATTCATGAGCAAGGAGCCAGAACAAATCGTTACGCCCGACTCCAGGTTTCAGGACTGGGATTTTGTAGTGTGATTCATGTAGCTATATTTAATATTTGCAGTGTCATAGAGTAACTCCTAACGAGTCCAGGGACGCCTTGTCCCAGGGGGGTCCCTTCTCTTCCAGTCATCTGCTTCCAGACCCTTCCTTAGGGCATGGGCTTGGTATGGATATACATTCACTGCACCCTAGAATGGCGGTCCTGTGGTCCCAGTGCTGTGATTCCAAGACCGATGCTGGCGAAACGCATCCAAGCCTTTCGTATTAACTTAAGAATGTGTTGCCCTTATAAAGATAAGGTGTTTACTGCTCTTGACCTTGTGAAAGGTCTGTGACCAGGTCGGAGTTTTTAATAACAAGGCCTCTGGTAGTTTTCTGTACTCAGAGGGTGGCGTCCTGGAACGTAAAGTACACCAAAAAACGGAAAAGAAAAGTCAGATTTTTAAAAATGTGTGGGTTTGTGATCCTTAGGGTAGGATATTGTGTTTAAATCTTCTTATAATGTACTTGTAAATGTTGATGGCATAATATTTAAATAACAAAAGACGTGGCTTCACCAATATGTACTTTAAAACCTTTCACAGGAAAGAGATAAAGGATAATGTGGCTAATAAAAGAAATGCTGATAAAGTATTAAAAAGAACAGAACACTTCTGATGGCTTCTCACTCCAACTGGGAGCATGGGAAATAAGCGAACACAAAATGAAACAGCTGGGTGGGCTCGAAGGAAATAAGAAAGAATTTTTTTTTTTTCCCAAATAGAAACTCAGAGGAAAAATAAAACTGTTCCAAATCATGATAGGGGACCATTTAAGATTTCTAATATTGTAAATAGACATTCTAGTTGAGTTTCCCTCGCAAAGTGAGAGCAGGCAATAAATCCCTAAGTATCAGCTAAGAGTCTAGTCAAGCAATAAAAATATTTCCAGAGTTTTAAGGTAAATCATTAAAAAATATATAAATATAAAAACAATATAATGGAGACATTTTGTCAGATGTCATATGTGACAACGAATATACATACCAGGCTTTTCCGAGATGAAATGAGATATACATTACTTTGAAACTGTAAAACATTATTCAAATGTGTGGCAATATTAGCGTTATTTAAAAAAAAACAACAACACATCAGACTCTTCTCCCTTTTCCCATTTCCCATTCCTTACATTTACTTTCAAATCCAAGAGTTGATTTTTACCTGATAAACCTGAGTGCTGCCTAATGTAAAATGGAACAAAATCAGACTTCTTCTCTTATTGTCAATTGAGAAAAGATTTGTGTTCTGGGTTATCATTTAAACTTGTGATGGAAAATTTCAAACAGATAAAACGTTAGAATCACGTCCTGAACGCCACGTGGTCCGAGGCCTCAGCGCTTCTTAGCGTTTGTCCAGTCTCACTCCACCCAGACGCTCACCCGCTCCTCTGCTCACGTTACTTTGAAGCAAATGCCAGATACCATGACCATTTCAGTTAGAATCCCTAAAAGATAAAACCGTTACAAAAAGAACATGAACCGTGACCTCCTTATGGCCTCTTAAAACAAGACTAACTCTTTAATTTCACCAAAATCCAGTCAATGCTCTGTTCCTCTGGTTGTCCTATGATTTTTTTAAACAAGTTGTTTGAATCAGGACGCAAAAAAGACCCAGGCGTCATGATGGATTCATGTATCTCTTAAGACTCTTAAAATCTATGGGCACTGACAGGAGGATCCAGAGATTTCAGGGAAGCGAATGAGAAAGCTGTGTTGAAGACCCCCTCCGCCATTACCCAGGACAATTACTTCCCTTTACTTCCTATCAAAGCCTGTGTTCATCACTGGTATAAGAAACGGGAAATGGGAAAGACCCTCTCGTGGACATTTCTGTGTAAAGTTAAAGTAGTATTATTGCTAATCTTATCATTCCAATGTTGGGAGGGTGGGGGCGGGGAGATCTGCACGGGAAGTACAAGCAAAACTGAATCATGAGCAATTTCTGTTATTACCTTCAGGGCATCCGTAAGTTAAACCACATAATTATTCACAGGCTCAGAAAACTCTGGGACCAGAAACCATGGCTGTAAGCCAAGAAAGAAAAAATCGGATGTTTTCTTAATACCTATTTAAGAGAGGAAAAGCAATTAGAGAGCAGATCATGTAAGTGAAGGAAGAGGGGGAGCACCATTAAGTAGGTATCCAGCCAGTTATTCACTATGACAGGGGTGCAAACGACACAGAAAATATCGTCTCTTGCTTCCCCCAAAGTTTCAGAATGAGCAGTAAAGAATTTGAGCGATGACTCAATCTACTGTGCCCTCCCATCCATTTCATAGGTGAGACAGTGGTAGCCTCATGGGCCTACGAGACTGGCCCACAGTTAGGGCGCCATTCAACTGCAGAATGGGTGGTAAGACGTGGTCCCCCTGACCTGTTTGGGGCTCTCTCCATGTCCTCCGCCTTCCATCGGTCAGCTTTGAGAGAGGGTTTACAAAGCGTCCACGGCAATTCGAAGGGAATAACGTCAGCAATAAAGGCAGCCGGGGACCACCAGGGGTCCTGAACCTGGGGATTCCACGTAGGGCAGGGAAGACTTTGCCTCTGCCCTCCTGGTTGGACGGCTGGGTCTGTGGGATAAACTGACAACAGGCAGGTCGACAGGTGAAAAGATACACAAATGTATTCATGTTCAATAGTAAGTGCACGAGGGCATAATAGGCAAAAAGTGGGAATCCCTCACAACGGTGAGATTCGAGAGCTTATATACCATCTCAATAGGGTGAAGGTAGGAGGGTGTGGCCAAATTAGGGGAGAGCAATGATTTTCAGGAGAGGCGAAGGGGCCCTCAGAACAGTAGGTGGGAGACGCGATGGCTTGTGACAGTTTGGGTGTGGTCCCCTCTCCTGTGATGAGAGTCAGTCTTTCCAGGTTGAGGACGTCCCTGGGGAGGGGTTTATGACCACTGAGTCCCCTGGGAGGGTCAGGCTTTAGACAGATGGGGGGGTGTCCAGGGTGAGCCTCTCCCTGCAGCTTCTGGTTTTCCAGTGTCTTCAGCTTAGAATAATCAATATACTGGGATGGAATCTCCTAAAGTCCTTCACTGCTAAATTTATTAAACGTTGGTTGAATTCTTCTGTCCTGAGAATACTTTGCGACTTCTTTTGCTTTTAACATCAGAGTTGTGTCTCAGATGATTTTCATGTTGCACTCTGGAAGGTGGGGCTTCCTGTCACCCACTCTAGCACTGGTATCTGCACCGCTGGCCCTTACTGGCTTCTCTCCGAGTCCTCCCCCACCTCTCGTCTCCCCATCGCAGACAGGGATCCTCTTGTTTTGTACAGAGGGTGGCCGAGTCTGGCTGTCAGGAAGGTTTAAAGGGACATCCACTGGGTGTGCAGTGGCTATCTGTCCCTGAATACTTTCTCTTCTGCTCGCTTTTAGAATCCAAGTTTGAAAGGTGCCTTTCATTATCAACTTGCTCTGCCCCCCTTCTTTTTCTAGATAAGGACACTGAAGCCTGGAGAGGTCTAGGGCTTGCTCAAGGTCACCCAGGGTTTCCGTCACTGATCCCAGTACAGAACTCAGGTGCTCACAGTGCTCTGTCTTTGCATCTCGCTTTTATCACTCAGGAGAATCGAGTCTATTCAGCCACCATGGGATTTGTGCGGGGACAACTTCCATTTGTGGTTGAGATAACTGACACAAGAATTTTCAGTAACAGAATTTCTTGGGTAGATGAGGAAAAAAATAAATCCCCACTGGGAACGAAATTTAAATGAAAAGCTGTGAAAATGTATGCCTCTCGGAGAAAAGGTGTTTAACCTGTTTCCTGGAGTGACTTGTGTTAGGGAACACTTAGTAAGCACATGCTGACCCAGTTAGCACAGGGAAGGCATCAAACTTCAGCCTAAGGCAACCTAAGAGAGAAAGCACCGTCTTTTTAATAGACATAAACAAATGCCAGCTCCATTTTCCCCATTTTATCATGTTTATAAAGTGATGTATGTCCACGGGAACAGTTCAATCGGAACCTTAATGAGATCACAAGGAAATGTCTAGCACAAGAGCCTTTCTTTAAGACTGCTGGAATCTCATCTTCAAAAAAGTCAGTGTTTTGAAAAACAACAACAACAAAAAGCCCAGTGGGGCAGGGATTTGTCTATAATTTAAAAGTTCAAGGAGATAAAACAACACTTGGTTGTTTTATCTGATTAAACCCTGGATGGAAAAAATGTATATAAACATTTGGGGGACTACTGAGGAAATTTGTGGATTGTACATTAATCCACATAGGGGATCATAGGTGATTCTTGTTAATTTCCTTAGATGTGATGATGATATTTGGAGTATGGAGGAGAATGTCCTTGTTCTCAAGAGACACTCGTTGGAATATTTATGAATGAAGGATTACGATGTTTTCAACTCATTCTGAGTGGTTCACAAAGAATGAGGAAGAAATAAAGCTAATGTGGAATCCAGGTTAAGAGTATAGATATTCATTGTACTATTCTTTAACTTTTACATAGATTTCACAATTTTCGAAATAAAGCCAGAGGAAAAAATCTAGTGTGAAAAATCACATTACCAAAAAAAAAAAAAAAAAAAGGGATCTCCTGTTTCATCCATTTCCTGTTTCCCAGGATATCTGCTTTCAACGTATTTAGTTGCTTGTTCTGGTATTTCTCTCCAAATTTAAGAATAAAGGCAGATACTGCTATTTCTTGAGTCTACAATTTTAGATCTACCTTATAACTTTGTATAGTAGGTGAAAATTTTAGCTCATTTGTGTTAAGATCCATATTCAATCGTTTCGCTATTATAACTAAACAATATTGGACCATATACTGGTTAACAAAAGAATATGCAATGATCACAATTTCTGAAATGTAAAACTACCTTTTTTTTTATTGGACTTAATTGCTTTATTTCTTTAGTCGCTTTGCTTTTTATGAGCGATTGTTAAGAGTTTTCTCACCCTCAAAGTAATAGCTCTGGAAAATCTCTCCCGATGCCATTGTCCCCAAATCATCTTCGTCAATTCCACGCTCCTTCTGATACCCGATGGGTATCTGATACCCTGAGCACCCACTTGGGTTTGGACTGCATGCTCCCCAGGTTTGCTGTACAGTTTTTACCTGAGACTTTCCTCCATCACCAGATGAAATGGAAGTTCCCATTGCATCTCTCCTGTGTTGGATTCCTGATTCCTGGATCCCATGCTTCCTTACCTTATAGCTCTCTCTGTTTTGCTGAGGCGTTGAATTCCATTCCAATTCCTGACACTTGGTGTGCGGCCTTCTTTTTCTCTCTAAAAATTCTTGGAATATTTTCTTCTTTCTGATGTCCTGACATTGCACCATGGTGTTCTTTGATGTTGGACTTTTCCCACTGATCCTGTGGGACACTCAGCGGAATTTTTCATTTGGAGACTCATGTTCTCCAGTTCTGGAAATTCTGTTGAATTACCTATTGAATAATTTTCTTCTTTTCATTTTCTCCAGTCTATCTTTCTGGGAGTCCTTTTGGCTAAATATTGAGCGTCTGAATTGTGTCTCTAATTTTGTTACATTTTTCTCCCGTGGGATATATTCTTTTGTTCTACTTTCAGAGAGATATCTTAGACTTAATCTTTTGGCTCTATTACTATTTTTTTCTTATTTGCTATCATTTGTATTTCTATCTATCAATTTTTAGTTTTCAAGGACTCATTATTGTCTCCAGTCTATTCCATTTTAAGCATCCTATTCTTGTTTCATAGATATATTTCTCTTATTTTTCTGACGATATATTTTAATTTCTTATTGAAGTTTGATTTGCAGTTAAGTACACAAAACTTGAGTACAATGCAATGAAATTATATATAAATATGTATATTATATACACTATAAATTATATTTACATAATTATTATATTTATATATTATTATATGTTCCCATATTATGTTTATAATGAACTTTAAATTTTATGTAATTGTGTATAATAATTATTTATTATATATGATAAATTATATTTATACAGTAAAATAAATTATATATAACCACATATAACATACATACATTTATAATTTAAATATATCCACATAACTGCCACCCAGATCAAATTAGAAATTATTTTCAGTGTAACACCAGGCTGCCCTGTGCTTCACTTCCAGTCAATTTTCCCCCACAGAAATAACCACTATTATCATCTCAATCATACGAGTCCATTTTCTCCATTAACTTTTAAGTTAGAAATTCTCGTGTACTTTTTAGTGAGAGAGACTACCTTCTGCACCCTTGACTTATGATAGTCTACTTTGAATTAGTGTGTTTAATGTTTACAAACCACACATGAACCTTTCAACAGCTTAACTCTCTCACTTCTTTCCAGCCCTTTGTGCCACTCCTGTGTATGTTATAAAACTCTTAAGACAGTATTATTCTTACAAGTTTATACATGCAATAGTCCTTTGTATTTTTCATTATTTATCTTCTTTAGTGTTCTTCAATGCTTCTGGCAGTTCTAGTCTCCTTTCAGGAATCATTTTCCTTCAATTTCAAAAAAAAAAAATTCCTATAGTATTTCATTGAGTATAGATTTGCTGGCACCAGATTCTCTCAGTTTTTGTTTGCCTGAAAATGCTTTTATTTTACTTTCTTTTCTGAGGGATATTTTCATTAGGTATAAAATTCTTTGCTGTCAGGTTTTTTTCTTCTTTTAGCATTCTAAAGATGCTGTTCCTATTTTACGACTTCTATAATTTCATTGAAAAATTAGCTGTCAATCGAACTGCAACTTCCGAAAGACATATTTTTTACTTTAACTGCTTTTTTCTCTTTGTCCTTTGTTTTCAGCAGGACGAAAATGCGAATGAATATGAATTTCCTTGTGTTTATTCTGCTTGTGGTTTTCCAAGTTTCTTGAACCTGTAGTTTAATGTGTTTCATTCTTAGCTGTTTTCTCTTCAAATATGCCTTCTACACTCTTCTTTTTCTCTTTCCATCTAGGGCTCCAGTTTGCTGTGTCCCACAAGTCTCTTACGTCAAGTTCTGTTATTTTTTCACTGAGCTTCAGTTTGGATATTTTTTCTACTGATTTTTCCTTAATTTTTTATTTCTATTTTTTTATCCAGTCTTCTGTCTAATTCTTCCCATACGTTCTTAATTTCAGTTATTATATTTTTCAGTTCAAGAATGTGCATGTTTCTTGTTATAGATTTCAATCTACAAATGAATTCTATATTGGCAAGTTCCATTTTTCATACATTTTGTTCATCTTTTCCTTCATTTACTTTTATATAGTAGTCATAGTTAAAGTCCTTGTCTGCTAATTCCAATATCTGGATTATTTGTTAGACTGCTTCTATCTTTTATTTATACTTTTTATCGGTTATTATAGTGTCTTTTCACTTTGAAATTTTATTTATTTTTACATTATATATCACACATTGTATATAAAAGAACCATAGATAGAATCTCCAAATGATATTATTTTATACCAGAGAGGGCTTCATTTTTCTTAGGTGAAGTACACAGTTAGGAATTGAGGTAAAGTATTCAGTTAGGCGAAGTATTCAGTTAGGAATTGAGGTAAAGTATTCAGTTAGGTGAAGTATTCAGTTAGGAATTGAGGTAAAGTATTCAGTTAGGTGAAGTATTCAGTTAGGAATTGAGGTAGACCAGGTTTGGGTTACAAGTTTAATAAGACTTAATTCATTTCTGTTTCATTTCTCTTGATAGTCCGCAACCTGACTTATAGTATTTCATTTGTCTTTCTATAACGAGAGCATTAAATTTAAAATTTGTCTTATATGTTGGAGTCTCTTAGTTGGCACCTAATGAATCGTCCCTCTCCCCTTACCTAGCTTATGAATAGTTTGAAGAGAAATAATGGAGGCTGAAATGCTGTCTTTATTAGTGACAGAGGCCATACCAGAGAACAAAGCTTTAGTCTCGTTCAACAAGTCAGCTTGCCAATATCAAATCTCAGACTAGGCAGACTTTCTTACCTAGAAGCAGGTAGTCCTGGATGGAATCAAGCCTCACTCTCTGGGGTTCTGCGTAGGCATGAGGCCACAGCAGAGATTGTCTGGTCTTTGTAAGCAACTTCCTCTCAAGGGAAGAAGCAAGGCAGAGATTGTGAAGCATACTCAATTGCCTTCTTATGTTGGCCAATCACATTAATGGTTCCACCTCCCAGGTGTTAAGGGAAAATTTCTCACTGTGGAAAACAGGAGTAGAGAAAGGAAAGGGTATTCCCCCTCTAACAATAGGTGCTGGACTGTGTTCATGATGGGGCCAGAACACTGAGGCAGAATTATCATTCTCAGCTGAATGATCATCCCTTTCATGCATTTACTCCCCGTCTGAGATTTATAGAATGCCTAAACATTTTTGATTCAAAAGTTTTCTTATTGCTGGTGCTCCATATATCCTCTTACACCAATGACTGGTAAACTATAACCTGTGGGCCTAATTGGCTTGCTGCCTTTTTTTTTTTTGTAAATAAAGTGTTTTGAAGACACAGCCACATCTATTTGCTTACATATTTTCAATGACTGTCTTCACGCTATAATGGTAGAGTTGAGCTCTTGGGACAGAGAATGTGTGGGCTTCAAAGTAAAAAATATTTACTACCTAATCCTCTACATAAAAAGTTTATTGACTCCTTTCTTAGACTGCAATTGATTCTACACTGACCTTTTTTTTCTGTTTTTCTTTCTGAGGTTTCTAAAAGAAAGAGGCATAACTGGATAGAAGACCAGCTACATTCTGTTCTGTCTATAACAAATGACCACACCTTAGAATCTCTGGATATTTCTTAAGGTTGTTTCTTTCTGCCATTTTAACAATGTAAGTTTCAATCAGAAAAACTAAGACATGGTTTGAACCAGGAGTTAAAAGGAAGCAACAGGGCATCCACCATCAACATTAGCCTTGGTTTCCGGCAAGCACAAAGTCAGGCAAGGTTACTCATCAGTTCTGTATTGCAGACAACTGATCTCAAACAAGTAATGAAGGTGAGGGGATTTGCTGCAACGATGAAACGAGAGACTACTGGAACACACAACATAGAGTGAAAAAAGTCAGACACAAAAGAGGACAGATTGTACGATTATGTTGACATGAAACTCAAAAACAGGCAACGTCTATCGTAACAGAAAATAGAGAAGTGACGTTCCCCATGAGGTGGATTCTGACTGGGAGAGAACAGCAGAGAGCTTTCTGGGGTGCTGAAAATACTCTATGTTGATCTGAGTGTGGTTAAGCAGGTGTAGATGCATGTGAAAGTTCATCGAGCCGGTCACTTGAGACTTAGGCACTGACCGTACTTGTTACTCCGCAGTTTTAAAGAAAAATTAAGGCAACCTGCTTTAAGATTGATTAATGAAAACTTAACAGTTTAAGTGTCAGGTATTTTGCAAATGTTGGTTGTAAAATTCAGCACCCCATTACTAAAACACTTAAAACAAGCTTTTAAGTTCAATGGACATGGCAACAAATTAATAAACAAAAATGGAGCCAGTTAATGTCACCAACTTGATAGGACAAGAGAAAGCTCAAATTGACAAATAGGGTGTACCTGAATATATATATATATAAATTTTTGGATATTTATCACTTTAAATTTACATATATATCTTGGGAGAGAATTGATTTCTTTATGTTATTTAGCTTTCTTATCTCCAAATTATAATCTTTCTCATAGCCATTTAAACTTTATTTATGTAGATTTTGCATGTTTCCTGATAATTTAAATATTACCATTATGTGTTCTACTTGAGAAATGGGTGTTTCTTCTCAGTTAGCTTTTTATATACAGGGTGGCTACTGATTTCTTTATGTTAATTTTTACCTAGTCACCTCACAGAATTCTCTTATTTTTCATGATATTTTTTTCATTCGATCCTCTTGGGCTTTCTATGTAAATAATCACATCACCCGCAAATAAGAATTGCATAAACTATTACCCTCAGAAAACTCTCAGATGAAAGTTATGTCACAGGACATTTTAATTTTGCTCCTGAATTAAATGACAATGCTTTGACCATTCTCCATTAAGCTGGATGATGCATTTAGGTTGAGATGGTAAGACATGGTCCCCCTAGCCTATTTGGGGTTCTCTCCATGTCCTCCGCCTTCCATCGGTCAGCTTTGAGAGAGGGTTTACAAAGCGTCCACGGCAATTCGAAGGGAATAACGTCAGCAACAAAGGCAGCCGGGGACCACCAGGGGTCCTGAACCTGGGGATTCCACGTAGGGCAGGGAAGACTTTGCCTCTGCCCTCCTGGTTGGACGGCTGGGTCTGTGGGATAAACTGACAACAGGCAGGTCGACAGGTGAAAAGATACACAAATGTATTCATGTTCAATAGTAAGTGCACGAGGGCATAATAGGCAAAAAGTGGGAATCCCCACAGCGGTGAGATTCGAGAGCTTATATACCATCTCAATAGGGTGAAGGTAGGAGGGTGTGGCCAACTTAGGGGAGAGCAATGATTTTCAGGAGAAGTGAAGGGGCCCTCAGAACAGTAGGTGGGAGACACGATGGCTTGTGACAGTTTGTCTGGGTGTGGTCCCCTCTCCTGTGATGAGAGTCAGTCTTCCCAGGTTGAGGACGTCCATTTTGTGGTTTGTCTTCTTGTTGGTGTTCTCTATGGGTCTGAGGCTCTTCGGGATTGGGATTCGATCTAATTCATCTTTCGATCCCCAGCACCGATCAGGGTGCAGACTCTGTGCAGACACCAACAAATGCTCGTGTCATCGGGTATTAGTCTCTATGGGTAACTTATAACTCGATTTGTCTAAGATGGTGGCTGCATCCATTAATTTTTACTTAAATTTGGCCATTCATTGTCTAGAGTTTCTCTTGGAAAAAACCTTTAATAAACAAAATCGTGAATGGTACATCATACTTGTTTATTTTTCCTTTCCAGTGCAAATAATTCTAGTGCCTTTAGAGATCCAGTGATATGAAAATAAGCTATCCTAGGACGTCATGGGTATGACACGAGGATTAACTGCTAGCTGTCCTGCTTTAATATATCCTGAGATTTTACTGGTTTAAGAATACTGTAAAATGGTGGAGCTGGCATTTCTTTCATAATTCTCTCCTTTTTAGAGAGATGTGTCTGCTTCTTGTTGTCGGTATTGGTGACTAGCAGGGACCTCCGATCAATACCTCGAACAAAGCTGGAGATACACCCAAAGTCATTTGAAATGTGGGATAGCAATCAAGTCATAGGAAGCAGATGAGAGAAAGTTTAATAGGAAGATAGGATATGAGAATGGTTCTCAAATGCTCAGAGAAATAGAGAAGGGAACAACATTGTGTTGGATACCCTTGGCTCCCGGTCCTCCGAGCTTACTGCTACATGTTTATTTCTGAAACGGAAAGTAGGAGGAAGCCTATTTTATAATATTCTAAACATTCAGGACCCAGGACTTTTTGTAAAAACTGTAGGGACATACGGTCTATTTGTAGTCCTCATTACCAATAATCGATTCTAGAATATTTGAAAAAAAAGGTACAAGGAGAAAATATCACCTGTAATTGTATCACCCAGGAATAAATCTTACAAAAAATTATTTTAATATATATACTTTTTATTACAAAATCGACGTCATACCAAATCTATTACTTTATAACTTCCTTTGTCATAGAACGAACTGTGATCATTTTTCTCATGATGTGAAATATTCTTTTTATTATGTGTTCTATTTTGACACGATATATCGCGTTTTTCAATTGAGCCTCTGCTGCCGGACACTTAGGTTGTTTCCAAAGTTTCAACTTAAAAATGTCCTTGAAGGGAGTCACACAAAGGTTGGGGGTTGACCAGGGGAGACATGAGCAAGTGTCGTCAGAAAAGGAGACGTTTAGACTGGAAAAGTTTCCGGTGGGAAAATCACTGCTTTCTTCCCATATTTGAGGGTGGACATTTGGAAGAGGAGCAAGGCTTGGTTTGTGTGATCCCAAGAGAGAAGATTTAGAAAGCGTGGATGGAAATTGTGGGGAGATTAATTCACGGCATGTAAGGACAATTTTCTAGAGCTTTGGGCGGTGACACAAGGTCTGAGCAGTTTCAGGGTGTAGTGAGTATCTAGCTTATGCAGATGCTTAAACATAAGCTTAAAATCACCTGTCTGTTTGAGACGTGGATTAAGCCATTTATTTATTTGTTTGTTTGTTTGTTGTTGTTTTGGGTGGGGAAACAATCTTGGGAAAGGCTTCGAAAGGGAAAATTTGAATGTAGTCCTCTTATTATTTCTACCAGGGCCCGATATTTATATAGGTTAGTTCAACAGTTTATAAAGATTATGAAGAATCCCCTTTGAAAACGAGGAAATGGATTCGGGAAGGTCAAGTGAGTGACCCAGGTTCCAGCAGCCAGGAGGTGCTTGAGACCAGGATAAATCCCCATGTTCTCAGTCCCTGCTCAGTCCCCACCTTTCTTCCAGTTGCTATTATGACTATTGAGGTTGCCAGTCCTTTCGAGAAAGTCCAGACTCACAGGACATTGCCTATGTCCTGCAAGAAAACGAAAATGTCCCCAGTGACTAATGTGAACAAAATGCCACTGTACAGTTGACAGGTGAGGTCTCCTGTGTGTCATCTCTACCCCACGGCAGTGACTTCATGATGGGGATTTTGACAGGTAAGGAGGGGCTCCTTCTCACTCTAATACCCTATGATTCTTTGATGTCTCGGGTACCTTCTGCTCAGAATAGGGCCCACTTCCTTAGCAGTCTTAATTAATACACCTGGAAAATGGGCCCACTGTCTCATACATACCTTCAACTCTGTCATCTCAGAGCCCTGGAACACTGGAATTCAACTCTCCATACTACCTGTCTGGCTGCAAAGCACATAGTCCAGAAATGTATTCCTGTTTCCAGCACTCACCCTGAATCCTTGCCTTCACCCCAGTACTTTTGGGCTAGACCATCTAGAAGGAAATGTCATGGTCTCTTTTTGGCTACAGGAGTCACATAGCACCATCTTCACGTGACTGGCTCCCTACTGACTCCTGGGGCTCTTCGTCACCTGGCCCCTGTAGCCACAGCAAGTCAGAGGGTCCTGTGATGACTCACCCCCTTAAAGGCATCCTCATTCGCTGCTCCTCTGCTGAAGCCACTGCAGCCCTTCCCCCGGGTTTGCAACCCTCCTCCTCAGCCTGCCTTCCATCTTCAGGAAGCCAGTGTCCACTGTGGGAGGGAGAGGAAGCCGGAAGCAGATGGCCCCCCCCTTTCCAGCCCTGAGCGAAGTGTATTCTTCTTGCTTTTAACCATTTTCTGGTTTTAGCTGCTTGCCTCCTGGAGCCAGCTCTTGTAGTTTAGCAATTCTGTGGTGGCTCCATTCTCTAGAAAATATTTATTTGGTACCCAGTATATGCTAAGCACCAGGGGTAAAAAAAAAAAAAAGAAAAAGAAAAAGAAAAAAAAAAGCCAAGTGAGCTAGATCTCTACCCTTGAAGGGCTTCCTTTTTTCTTGGCAGATGGAAAAGGAAACCTGCAATAAAAAATGCAGGGAGATAAACGCTCTGAGGAGGGAATGGGGCCTCGCCAGGACAGAGTGGCAGCCGGGAAAGTCGTGTGTTCTGGGGACTTGGACTGGGGAAGCCCCAGCGGAGAAGGCCGGAGGGGTCTGATCACGAAGGAATACGGTGACAAACTAACAAGTGGGAATGTCATCTCCCAAGTAATGAAGAGTCCTTTAGGTTTTTAGCAGGCAACGATGTGATGCCGAATTTGAGAAAGCGACTCCTGCGGCCTTGAGAAGGGTGAAGGAGAAAGGGGAAGGGAGGCTGGGAGCGGGCGAGTAGTCTGTCTTTCTTCTCTGTTCTGTTTGGACTTTTAAGCCATGTACTTGAATTATTTTTATTTGAAAAATACACAGCGATTATCTGGGCAATGAGAATATCTGCTCTCGTTGTCTTGTTCTTTATACCCTTTGTGTTGCAGATTTAAAAATAAAATGTAATAAATAATTTTTACTTTTATTTCTTTTTTCCAGCTCTATTGAGATGTAATTGACATACAGCACTGTATAAGTTTAAGGTGTGCAGCATAACGATTTTTGGCTAAGTTATATTGTGAAATGATTACCAAGTCAGCTTAATTAACATCCACCGCCTCATATAGATACAAAAAAATGAAAAAGGAAAAAAGAAAATAAACTTGTTTTTCCTTGTGATGAGAAAAAAGCTTAGGATTTACTCTTAATGTTCACGTGTATTGTACAGCGGCGTTAACTACAGCTCTGACTGACATGACATCCTCAGCGTGTCTTTATCTTACGACTGGGAGTCTGCACCTTCTGCCCACCTTCATCCAATTCTCCCTTCCCCCCAGCCAATTTTTGCTTTTAAAATTCTGGAAGTAATTCAGATGTAGGAAGGGACAGACAGGACATGTTTGTTGTCCTTCGTAAATGAACTTTTTGGCTCTTTGACGCTCCCCGTAAGCTGTTAACAGTGCATGCAGGTCGGAGGCTGTTATTTTTGTGTTTGAAGTTAACAGAGTTGGCCACACAGAGGTCCTGCCTAAACCTCTGTCCAAAGAGAATGCCCAAATCTATTGTTTCTCAAACTGGATATACCTGGGGTGAGCTGCAGGAACACCGGTTCGAGAAGCGTTGCTGTCATAGTACAAACTAGCTGCATGGTAACTGGTAACACTACTGTTACCTCTTCAGGGAATGTTTCGTCTTCCAGCTTTGCTGACTGCAACAAGCTTCCCTCAGGTATTAGAGAAATTCCACCCATTTTAAGATCAAAAGAGAACATTTCCCCGTTTCTATACAAATCACTGGGCAGTTTCCCTCAAAGTTTTATGATTGCCAAAAACCTCATATAGGACAGAAGAAAATTGGAACAAAATAGCAGGAGCTCATCATTCATTTAAAAATACAAAACAGAAAATGGCATTTACAGTATGCCGGATATGGCGTTAGTGATACAAAGATGAAAATATAGGATCCTTGCCCTAAAAGCACTTACAATTGAGAAACAAGCATGCAAATATGATATAATAAAGTAATACCACTGCGATGGCCACATAAATATCTTTCAAATTGAAGTAAAATAGGAAATATGCTGAAGACAGTAGCAGTAAATGCATATATCGATAAATGCTGTGGGCATATTAAATGATGTCCACCGTATGCCTACATTAAAGAGCCAAGGACATAAGCCAAAATTCTCAAGAACTGTTGAGCTAGTGAACCATTGAAGTAAGTTATCGTTGTAGATTTCTGTTTCTCCTACCTGATTTTAAATTCCATGTACTTAATCATTTTTCACAGTTTTATTAGGGCACTTTCCCCCAACCTGTTAATTTCAAGGAAGCTACTGTATGTGTATGAATCAACATATTAAAGTGTAGTTTTTCAAGTCTTACCCAAATATTGCAAAATACTATTTCAAGATATTCCAAAACAGTGTGAAATAGACACTTTAATCTAACCATTTTACATTTTCTATTTAACCTTTATCTGGTTGTCACAAAAAAAGAAAATATTAAAGCTAATTCATGAAATAATATTGGTAAACATTCTTACATGATAGGAAAAGTAATAAATACGGTCTTCTTTTTGAAAAATGGCACCATTATATCCACACCTTGGCACAAAACAACCTTGTAAGCAACGCTATGATGCCAGGAGAAAGGCAGCACAGCTCTTGGTCCAGGGAACAGGAGCTGGGAGGGTGAGGGCAGTGAGGCTCAGAGCAGGGAAGAAGTCTGGGCTAGACGCCCTTGGGAGATGACTAAGAATGGAGATGGTAACGGATAAATTGGGGTGATGAACGTCTGCAGCTGATATACACTAGCCTAATAACACCATATAGTCTTCCAGTCCTTCCTTTCTTCTTTTTTTTTTCAGTAGAGTTAAAAAAAAAAGAAGTCGATAAAAATATGACATTTCTCCTACCTCCCCTACTGAGCTTAGGATATACACAGGCCAGGCACAAATAGCCAATAAACATATATATAAAAAAAGAAGACATTAAATGGTCAAAGAAATGCAAATTAAAACAAGAGTGTCATACTCACAAGTTTTAGGAGTGCAAACTGGTGAAATCATTTCTGAGGGATAGTTCAGCAACACGAATCAAGCTCTTTAAGGATTCATGCTCTTATCCTAAGAAAATAACTGGACAGGTGTATAAAATGTATATGTGTAATGTTTATGCAGCTATTTATAACAAAAAAAGGGAAAGCTTCTTTTGAAAACAGAGGAGCAGTTAAATGAATTATGGCTCATTCAACTGATGGAATACTTGTAGCTGTTAAAATGCTTATCTAAACTTTGGTTGATTAACACAAAATGTATCCATAACATAACTGTAAGTAAATAAGGCATAAAAGTTATCTATATGTGTTGGGTGTGTGTACGTTCATGTCTCCTAAGAAAGTCTGGGAGGATATATGCCAATATGAAGATATTAATAAGGTTTATCCTTGGGTGATATCTATGAGTAATCTTTAGCTCTTTGTTTTTCTATATTGTAAAAGTCTTTCTAATGGCCACATGTTACTTTTTATTTTTGTTTTTGGATCTCAGGTGTAGAGAATTGAGCATTAACTATTTGGTTCACAGTATACTATCCTCATCAGTTTAAATAAAGCCTCTCTCTTGCTTTATTTTATTTCTTTTTAACCTCTTTAATATACATGAACTGCTTTTAAAATCGGAACTAACAATAAAGGTTGTCCAAGGGGAGTAATCAAGGACTTCCGCTCGGAAGTCTGTAAGAGGAGCGGGGGTGTCAGATTCTGGCCATGGCACTGTCCAAGGACTAATTGCGAATTGTTCACCTTCTCACATGGTGTGAGGGGCAGTCACAGGGCTATTGGTTAGTTTGTATGTCTTTGGAGTGTTTGGGTTATAACTCCCAGCGGGGTTCCAGTTCCTGAACCTTTGAGCTTAATATAGTGTACCCCCAAGAGCGGTCATTAAGAGATGTGGAACCAAACAAAAAACTTGGCATCTTGGCTTGGATCTATGCATTAGTTTGTGAGGGCTTCCATAACCAAGTACCACAAACCAAGTGGCTTAAACAACAAGAAATTTACTGTCCGACAGTTCTGAAGGCTAGACGTCCAAAATCAAGGGGTTGGGGAGGTTGCTTCCCTCTGAGGGCTATGAGGGAGCATCTCTTTCATCCTCTCTCCCAGCTTCTGCCAGCCGCAGATATTCTGTGGCTTGTAAATGGCATTCTCCCTGTGTCTTCACATCGTCTTTCCTGTGTCTACGCCTATCTCTGTCCAAATTTCCCCTTTTTATAAGGACACCAGTCATATTGGATTAAGACTCACTCTACTGACCTCTTTCTGATTACCTCTGTAAAGACTTGCTCTCCAAATAAACTTGGATCATCTCGGTGTGGGGGAAATAGGCTTTACGATTACACCGGGTTTGAATCCTGTTCACCACCTATTGGTGGTGTGATCTGGGGAAAGTTATTTACTTAGGACTTGTTTTCTTAGCTGGATAATGGGGATGTAATGCGGCTGTGAGGATTAGAGAAACCCTAGAATGTACTGGATAAGTGGAGGCTGTTACTATCTGAGTCGGGTGGGGGTCTTTGCTTTTAGAGGTTAACTTCTGTGAGTAGACACATCTGTCGGTGAATGTGATGAGATTCTCAGATGACAGCAAGGATTTAATCGCTGAATCTGGTCAACAGCAAACTGGCACCTGTACCAGAGTCCTTCCTACCTCCATGTGTTCACTTGTTTGGAGCATAATTTACAGATTACTTTTTAAGTGAAGCCCATATAAAACTACTTTACGGACTTTCAACCTGGAGATGACAGTGACAGTTCATTGATCGATGTTGTGTAAAGCTGTCATATGGCGGGTGGAGTTGGCCAGGTGTCCTAGAGAAAGAGGGATGCAGCCTTCGTTATATGAAGACCAGCAATGCATTCTACTACTGCATGATTTTATAAGCTCAAGAATTTGCCTCACCCTTATAATCTAGATTGATTTAACTGAAGACAAGGGCATATTTCTTGAGACACTGTCATATTCTTCTCAGGTTACTTAGAAGATTAATTATGCAAATTTCCATCATTACCAGCAATGAAAATTTGACTCAGATTTACCATAGTGTTAAAGGTTGCCAATGTTCAAGTGTTTATGATAGAAGCCGGTGATCGGTGACCAGTGACCAGTGAATGGGGTGGGGGTGGGGAGCCGGGAGAAGAGAAGCAAAACGAAGGAAGGAGTCGGTTGTGTAGGTGGAGTATGAGTTCAGGAGGAATTAAGGTAGCGCGGTCTCTCACATCAATAGAAACACTCTTGGCCACTTCCTTCAAAACAATCGAGTTGAATGTGGACTTTAATTACATTAGCAGGGCAATCTTGAAAAAGTCGGCAATCCAAAAGAACTTTGACTGTCACAACTTCTCATACCACGGAGAATCACTCTGAAGTAAGCTATTTGCCTGAGTACTTTTTGTCTAATTTGTTTTAGGTTTCGTCTCACTTCTTCCAGGGCCTGTGCTAATTCGAGCGGTTGCCTTAGTATATCAATGTTCTAATTACTGAAGAAGCGAAACATTTGGAAACCGTTTACAGCAAGTGTCTTTCCTTGAGTCACATAGGATAGAGACCAGTATTTTTTACAGGATTGTTTTTCTTTACGCCTAAGATTTTATCTGTGGCTACTGTACTTGTTAAGTTTACAAAATATTGGTACGAACACTATCATATGATGGCAAAGTCAAGCTTAGAAAGCAAGCGATAAATCAGTGACTTGGTGTAAAATAATATCTATATTATCTTTTTTTGACGTAACATTTATTAAGTGCCATTTTAATAGGTTGGAACAAAACATAATTTTTAGCCAGTGGCTGTCGACTGATTACAAAGTAGCCAGTACAGCATAGCTACTAGCATAGCTAGATTTTTAATGCCTGAGTAGCACACCTAGCAACATTTATGCAGAAAGAAGGGGCAGATATAATAGAAATAAACGAAAGGCAGAATATTAATAAAGAATTATGGGCTAATTCATAATCTGGAAACTGAGATGGTGCACGAAAAAGAAAACAGGGTATTGGGCGACAAGGATACAGGAACAGCTGGAGGATTAATTTAAGGAGCATTCCGATGGAGAAGGTGGCGCCCAGAAAGGTGGGTAGGGGTTTGAAAGAGGTGGGAAAGCCTGGGAGAGCGTGCACAGCCTAAAAAAGTTTTTATGATGGCTCCGTCCATAATTTCTGAACGTTGGCATCGGTCGCTTCGTAAACCGAGCGGCATGATTTAATCAAGGTGGCAGCCGCAGGGGCATCCCGGATTCGGGCGCAGCGTCCGGAATTCCTGAGATGTCTGAAACGCGGAGGCGGCCTCTTCCCCACCCCCCGCCGCGGCCTCCGTGGGCATTTTCCGGCGAGGGGGGCCCGCGAGCCCTTCCAAGAGCAGCCTAAACGCGCGGATGGGCGCACCCGGCGCGCTCCCGGGGGACTGAGGTGAGAGCCCCCGGCCCGGGCGCGCGGGGGTGGGCTTCCCCCGGCCCCGCGCGGCCGCAGAGCCCGGCCCCCTCCCCCCCGGCGCGGGCGGGGCTGCGGGCGCGCGACGCGGAAGCGCGGGGCTCCGGGGGCGGCGGCGCAGAGGCCGCGCGCGCTCCCTGGGCCGCAGTCGGCGCGGGCGCGGGGCGCGGCCAGGCGGCAGGGGAGGCGGCGGGCGCTCGCGTACTGGCCGGGCCGCCGCCTCGCCGCCCCCCCTTCGCCTACCCCTTCCCCTTCCCTCCCTCCGCTCGGCCATCCCCCTCCTCTCCCCTCCCCCGAGCGAATCACGCGCCCTCCTCTGACACTCGTAGCGGGCCCGAGCTCCGAATTTATCCTTCACGTGACCTGAGGGGGTTGGGTGGTTGGTTGGGGACGGAGGGGGAGAGGGAAAAGGAGGGAACGGAATCTGCTGTTGCCTGAGCAACAGGCCCCGCCCACCGGCTTGGGCCGGGGGGCGGGAGGAGGACGTCAGCACGTCAGCCGGGGTTTTGCGTTTTGATTGACAGTTGCTATAGCGACCGGGTCGGTCCGTCGCCATTTTGTTGGTTGGTTTTTTTTTAAACCCTTTCGCTTCCCGCCCGAATAATAATAAAAAGCCCCATTGGAGTGAGGCGGGGGTGGCGGCGGCAAGAGCGGCGGGGGGATCCGGGGAGACTGCTGCCGTCGCTGCTGCTGATCGCGGCTCAGGTCGGGCTCAGGGAGCGGACACCCCGAGCGGGGGGTGCGGGCGCCGCCGCCGCCGCCGCTTCTGCTGCTGCTGCTGTTCCTGCTGCTGCTGTTGGTGCCGCTGCCGCCGCCGGCGAGCGGGCGGGACCGGTGTGAGTGTGAGAGTGTGTGTGTGAGTGAGCGTGTGCGAGGGCGAGTGTGCGTGCGTGCGTGTGTGAGTGTGAGTGTCTGTCTGTCTGTGCGGGGACTCGGGGGCGGGCGGTTCGGGCTCTCCTGGCGGAGGAGCCGCCGCCGCCGCCGCCGCCGCCGCCGCCGCCGCCGCTCGGGCCCCGGCGCTTCTCGCTGCGCAGGTTTGGAGCGCGCGCCATTTTGTGAGATTTACAAAATCCTCCTCGGGAAGAAGCCGCCGGGAGCGGCTGCGACTCGGCGCCCGGCCTCGCCGCCGCCGCCCTCCACGCCGGGCCGGGCCGCGCGGCTCCGCCGCCGGGAGTCGGGGTCCGGGGACTGCGGTATTTGCCGGGGAGGGGGCCGTCGCCTCCCCGGCCCCGGGCGCCGCTGGAACCGCCAGCCGGACAGAGACTGAGCAGGCTGCGGCTCGGCCGCGGAGCCGGGAGCGCCGGGGGCGGAGAGAGGCGGCCGGGGCGGCGCTGGCTGCGGAGGCCGCGGCGGGAGCGCAGCGGCGGGAGCCCGAGGCTGAGACTCACCGGAGGGAGCGGCGCGAGCGCCCCGCCATCGTCCCGGTGAGTGTCCGGCCCGGCCGCGGCCCCGCCCGGCCCGGCGCCCGGCTCCCCCCCGCGGCCTGCAGCCGGGCCCGCGCCGAGGCCGGCCGGGCGGAGGGAGGGACCTGCCATTTTAGGAGGAGGCGCCGCGGCCCGGGGCTGGCCGCCGGGGGAGGGAGCCCGCCCGGTCGGGTCCCGGAGAGGCGGGTGCGAGCGGAGGGAAAGTTGCGGAGGGTGGGAGCAGGGGCCGCGGCCTCCCGGGAGCCGGGGCCTGGGGGCCGGAGGAAGCGCCAGACCTTCACTGGCCGCCCGGGCGAAGGGGAGGAGGTTGTCTTCCTCCTCCTCCTCTTCCTCCTCATCCTCTTCCCCAGCTCCTCCCTCGTCCCTCCTCTCGGTCCCCTCCAGTGTGGGAACCGCCGGGGTTCTCCGCAAGGACAATGCACGGGTTAAGAAAATGGGGCTGGCTGCTGGGCGAGGCGCCGGGGAGGGTCGGGAGCCCGGTCCCTCCGCGGCCCTTTGGGGTGTGTGCCCGAGCCAGGGCGCTCGGCATGCTCTGAAGTTGTGCCCTGAGTGCAAGTGATCCCGGCCACTCGAGATGGAGTGATGACCTGTTTAGCAGCCGGAGGAATTGGGGGCTGAGAATTCGTAAATTCTAATTGATACCTGGGAATGGCAGCTAAACTTCACAAGTCTATTTGGAGACACCTATTCTCGCCTAGATCCACCCAAACTGCTGAATATCTTAACACTTAGCGAGAGACCCCTCCCTAGTCTGAAATAGTTAAAAATGGCAAAATTAGTGAGTGATGGACTCAGACCACTTGGCTGTGCCTTTCATCCAGCCCCAGGTAATATGAATCTTGTAATCTACGTGTCTCACTTGAATGCCAGCATTGGGTTCTTGAATCCCGCCCAAGTAGTCAGAAAAAATACACCTTAAAACATTGTTTTCACACTGATTTAAAAATTAGGACGAAGAGTGCCACGCGTTCTTCTCAGGGACTTATATTTGTTAATTTGCTTATCCTACTGGTGGGAACTGTTACCCATTTCACAGATGGGGAAACTGAGCCGTGACTCATCCAAGGTCATACAGCTGGGACTTCAGGAGCCAAGAGTGTAGCTAGCCGGCTCTTAATCACTAGGTTATAATTCATTATTACAAATAGTGGCAAATTTAAGAGCGATCTGTGTGTAATGACTCAGGGTTCTAACCTAGAGATTGTGTCCATGTATAGTGTTTAGCATGGAATTAACTTTTTGGTTTGTTGGAGTGAGTAGGAAAGGCTGAGATGAGGCCATGTTAATGAACCTTGTCATCCTTCCCTCCCTCCCCCAAGAAAACTGTAGACAATTTTTGAATGGAAATAATTAAAATATAGTTGGTGCGTTTTTTTCTTCACACTTAGTTTTAATCATAGGCATCTTTTAAGTATTGATGAGTCATAAAGTTTTGTGTTGTCATTTTTTATCTTTGAGTACTTAGATTTTCTCTGTGACCCCTGATACTTTACATATACAAAGGGTTTAAGAATAGATATGTTTGCTACTTTGATTTTGAGGTGTTTAATAATAATTCAGCGGAATTACCTTTAGCTTTTGTTTTCTTAAGTTTCTCCTATGTTAATTTAGTTACTTCAAGAGAATATTTTCAGATAGACTATAAATGTGAGACTGGAACTAAAATTTCATAGTGCTAAGATTTTAGTCTGAAGTTTCCTGAAAAAAGTTTACTCGAGTCTAGTTAAGATTTTTGACGCGCGTATTACTTACACTTAAAATACCCCAGTGCTTTTGGAGGATTTGTCTTGGAATAGTGGCGGTGTTTATGGTGGCTGTCCAAATTCATTTAGATTTCAGACCTTGCCAGGAAGTTAAGGACTCCTGTCAATGTCTACACCAAGTTCTAGTGTAAAACAGTATAAAAAGTTCATAAGAGACATAAGTTTAGAAATTAATTATTCTGGAAGGAAGGGTCACCCCTGTGTTTGTAAGGTGAGGTCATACGCTTTTAAAAAAGATTTTAGATTTGGAGGAATAGACTTGAATGAATGAGTGTTCCTTATTGGTAAGAGTGGGAGATGGACTCAGCGATCTAGTGAGATCTTTTTTTACTGTTAGGAATTTGGAATTTAGGTATAAGATCGTTTCTGAAACGATTTTAAAGTCATTTTGGTAGGACCTAATTAGAAACTTAACAAACACAAAATCACTGTGTTTTAGGGATTCAGTAATTAATGAGTTAGTCCAGTCTTTTAGGGGTACTAATTTTCGAAATAAGTGAAAATATTCCATTTTAATGCAAAGTCCTGTTTGGGAGTGTGGATAGTAAAAAAAGACCCGTGGTTAGAATTTTTCCCCTCTAGAATATTGTCCAGTGTCAGCCCCTTAGTTTTATTTATGGAGAGAAACTGTGTTTATGACTTAAAGTTATGAAAATGGGGAGTGGTAAGTGTAACAACTAGTATTTAAAGAATTTATGTAGGTTTTTATAATGTCGTGAGTATCTGCAAAAGCCAAATTCATGATAACTTGCTATATAACACGTGATATAGATGATCTTTGACATGCATTTTGTTTTGACACTGTACAAAGAAAATGCTAATTTGTATTGAATTTTAGGTACTACCTGAAAACAATTTTCAAAGAAATAAATAGTTTAGAAATTCAGTCTGCCCAAGGATGTTTCGCATGCATGTTTATTGTTCGCAAGTGTCTAGTTACGGGAAGAAAATTTGGATAGGAGTAACTTCATTGAGTGAGAAGGGCATTTACTTTATACATGACATTAAATATCAGATTAATAGAAAGAATAGAAGGAGGTGGCTTCATTTGTGACTTGGTATTTGTGATAAGGTGTGTGTCAATTTTTCTTTGCTTTAGCATTAGCTTTTCTCTTATTTTCAAAGAACTTTCACATTTCCTGCACACACACCCCCACACACCTCAAAGCAATTCCTTTTTTATCCTCCAAGAAAAAACTTTAACCATTTGAACCCAGGAATACCCAGAAACTTCCAAAAAGAGTCTTTATAAAGAACTTGTCTCTTCTTTCCCCAAATTTAATTAGTCTTATGATTTTGTTATATTCCTTATCAGTAACATAAACTGTGAGCTAAGAATTTGTGTTCAGTGTTTGGTGTTTTACCTCCAGATACTTGTGTATATTTCTTTTTTAGAAGTAAAAATATTACTTGAAACTATCAAACGTGAAAGTTGATACTAACAAAGTTTGCCCCGTCAAAGTGAATTCTGAGACTTGTATAAGAATACTTTATACATAGTGGTTATGCTGGTTAAAAGACTTCTTACCATACATTGTTTTGACCTTTGAGGCAATGTTTCGATGGCTAGAGAAATTTTGGTAATTGATAACCCAAGGATTGCCAATTTGGGGTTAAATTTTTTGGGTGGTTAAAATTCATGTTTAATTACTTGGAAAATAAGTTTTTTTATACTACCTAAAATTTTTCTTCATTCGATCCTAAATGAAGATACATTTTGAAATCGTGCCTTACGTCAGTGCTTACAATGTTAAGCTAGAGCTGTGAAGTTTACCATTGGTTACGTGAAAGTGAAATGTTGACTTTATAGAACTAAAATAATTAATTTAAGGTGCATATTAGGTCATTAAAGACAAGTCTTGTTTCCTAACTTCAGGGCTACAGGCAGCCTTAGTTCCATTTTTTTGTTATATGAAAACAAAATGATTTGGAAATAAGTGCATTGAATAAACCAGCTAAATGGTTTTTAAAATTTATGCTTTTGCTTTGAAGTCCTACTTCTAGAGTTGTATAACAAGTTATGCAACTTTATCGGTGATAGTAACATATAACATAGTACAGTGAACATCTAAAATGTGGTTCCTCATGGGCATACTTTTTGCTAATATAGAACCATTTTGGCATCTTGGCAATTGACTGTTCTACCAGAGCTATGTATCCTCTCTTCTAGAAGGTGATTTTTTTTTTTTTTTTAGAAGGTGATTTTTAACAGTTTGTATTAATATTAAAGTTTTGACAAGGTATGTAAGTTTTTGGTTGACAGACATGTATATGGATATATATGCATATAATGTATATAATGCATACTAGTTTAAAATGTATCTTTACTTTTGATGAATTGTTTGAGTTTTATCTCCCCATAATTGAAATGCTTGTTTAAATTGATTTTGTGTGTATGGGGGGGGGATTAGTGAACTGGTTTAATATGGAATGAAACTAGTTTTCAGCATTGCCTCTATTTTAGGTAACATTCCTGTTCTTAAATAACTCCATGATTTTTCTAGGTATGTGTGAAATATCCAGTGACAAGAGTTGTTTTTTTTTTTTTTGCTTGTTTTATGGATAGTTGTTAAAGTTGGTTTCTTAGCACATGTGTTTGGGTAAAAAGATGCTCAAACTGTGACATCTATCCAAAATCTCCTTGATAACGAGTTGCTGACAGCAATGGAGGCAGCATGGCAGTGTGGAGAGAGTACCAGCCTGTGAGATGGTGCCTGGCAGAGGCTCTAGAGTCAGGCAGGTCTGAAATCTCAACAGGACCTGCCCTTCACTGGCAGTGTGAACTTTAGCACAGTGATCTCCCTAAGCTTCAATTTCTTCAGCTGTAAAGTGAGGTCAGTGGTACTTACCATAGGCTTATTGTGACGATTGAGATAATGCACATAAATTTCTAAATAGCCTTCTTCTCCCCCTTCTCCCTCCCTTCCTCTTCTTCCTTCATGCTCATCCTCATGGTCCCAGCATTAATGCTACTTCTTCAGAGGCCTTCCCCAAACCCCCAGTCTAGGTAAGGTTCCTTGGTCATGCATTTTCACAAAACTCTGCTTTTTTCCCACAGCCCTTATTGCAAATAATTATATAATTGTTCATACTTACATATATACATATATCCACCTAATGTCTGTTTCTCACTCAATTAGATTGTAAGGTGCATTTGGACAGGGATAATTCTTTTTTGGTCACACCTGTAACTAATGCTTGGCATGTAGCAGAGGTATGTAAATATATGTACACACAGGATGATGGAACGAGGAACCTGTATGCCGAATCCTGAGTACCACTCCGTGGTTGTGTGCTCTTGGGCAAAGTAGCTTCTCTGAGTTTCAGTGTCCTGTATGCCAGATGTGCATAGCACCAGCGGTCCTGCCCAGGATCGAGAATGTGAAATGAGATACTGAAATGAGGTGCTTTGCAGAAGTGTAAAATGCCATATAAATATGAGTCGGTACAGTAGCAATAATTTTAGTAGTGAGGTTATACAAGAATTTATAAGTAGAGTTTTAGTTTTACTGAGTTGATAAGTAGCTATTAATATTTTTTATAAATCTTAATTTTCTGCATGCATTAGTTAGCAAATAAGATTGTGCCTATGTTCCGACTAAATACAGTGGCTTAGATAAGCTTATTTCTCTCTCACATGAGTCTAAGTAGTCTGAGGCTGACGTGGTTCCATGGTGCAGGGGACCTTGGTTCTTTCTCGTGCTTGAGGAGACATCCTTTTTTGTGTAGTACAAGACAACTCCCCACCACACCCACAGTCCAGGAGCAGGATGTGGGGAAGGCACAGCCCCTCCCTTTAAAGGCACACCTGGAAGTTGTGTACATGACTTCACTTTACACTTGTTGGTCAGAACTTAGGTGGCCCCATTTAGCTGCAGAGGAGGCTGGGATATGTGGCCTTTTGTAGTTGTCTGGTTGAAAATCTGTTTTCTACTGAAGGAGAACGGGGAATTATGAAACACTGCCTGTCATACTTTCAAACATTTTGGAAGAAATTACAGAAATAAGCTTTGAAATGACAACTTACTGCACAAATTAATAAGTTTCATTTTCCATATTTGGTCATAAATCTTTTGAACTGTGGTGTACATATGCAGTATATACACATAAGGTCAGATTAGGAAAAACATGTCTCTAAACTTTTAAGTAGTGAAGGAAATTTGGGCCTAATAGCACAGTGTTTTGCAGAGTATTTTCTGATAGAAACATGGTTCTTGATTGCTGTGACTATACTGTATGTAAACAGTATTTGGAATCTAAGCTTCTGGGTTTTGTTTTAGTCATTCCTCGACCATACTTAACGTGTTGCTGCTCATATTCTCAGCAAACAATACTAGACCAACACTTGGGTTTTGTCAGGTTTTCAGTAAATGTTTGAGTCACTGAAGTAGCAAAGAGAATGGTGGCTGTGATGTTTAAAAATACATTAACTAGTATCTTCCTCTTTAATTTCTGTGGATTTGGGGAAAAAAAGAGGAAGATCTGGGATTCCTTTGAACTTAGAGAGTGTTATTAGATCCAGTAGAGACCTGAGAAACTAATGGTTCTCAAGCAGGCTTCTGGAGAATGTGTCTAACGTGTGGGACTCCCCAGCTCATATACTTCTCTCTGTCGGCTTGGGGTGAGGCGCTGGCATCTGCCTTCGTAACTAGGACTCCGGGTAATCCTGGGGCTGAAGAACATTTTGAGAAACTTTGATATAGTTCATTTCTCTCATTTTAGAGAAGGAAATGAGTGCAGGGAAACTAAATGACTACCCAGTCACTCGGAAGAAGCAGGTCTGGGGCTGGCGTATATTTTCCTGACTTCTGATTCTTTGTTCTTTTTATAAAAGGGGACAGAGGATGGAGTACCACCTGCATTGGGATTTTATAGGGGTACCTGTCATTCTCAAGTCTGTTACTTTTTATGTGTGAGCTCACCGGTAGTGAATGATTGGCTCAATTACGAGCACCTTAGAAAAGTAGTCTGAGTTAGTCAAGTGAATATTTAAAGGCGAGAAGATGAGGTTTTAAATGAGGTATTGATAGTGTCAGTGCTTCGGTGGGTATGGTAGTGTATCTACAGCATTAGGGTAGAAGGTAGGTGCTTCCTTGGCATGTTTAGAAGGAACAAAGGTAGGTCTTGTCTCCAAATTATTACTTCCTTTTTCATCTAGTTTGTTTGCAGTTCTCACTGTGAATTCATTTTTTTTCGATGAAGGTGAGAGTTGGATTCCCTAATTTAAAATGGAAACACTCCCAGAGGAATAGCATTTATTTGTTATCAGGTTAACTTTATTTTTATCAGTTAGCTGGCTGTCATTTTTAAAAACTGGAGATGAGTACCTGCACTAATGAGCGGTCATTCTTGGAAAGGGGAAAGAGTAGGGCACCTGTGCCCTTGCTTGAGGAAAATGAGGGGCGGGTTTGAGAAATGCCAGCTGTTGTATAGTCCTGGAAAGGTTTGTGGAGGCTTCTCTGGTGGCCAGAGGTTGGTAGCGTTAGACTGGCGCTTGACGACCTTCTATCACTGAGAGAGTGTTGGTAACAGGACTGTGGATAATTTTGCTGAGGCCCCACTGGGCCTGAGCGAGGAACTGCTGGAGCGGGAGGAGTGTTTATCATCTGCTTGGGGCTCTGTCCAGCAGTCCTACAGTGTAGCAAACATAGAAGGTGTTGTGATCACCTGAGAAAGTTTAGTTTTTAAAGATCAACTAGTAATAAATATTCATGGTTTTAAAAAAAAAGATCAAGCCACATAGAATGATGTCAGCTCATTGCTCCTCCTCCTCATGCTCCATAGATAGTAGCTGTTCAGTTTTTTTCTATCACAATTGTCCTATACATATATTAAAAATTTGGTATTTATGGGTGTGTTACAAAGCTATCAGTTTAGTGTGACCCCAGTTTATTTTTTAAAGTGCAAGACACTGGGGGTGGGTTGGGGCGTGCATGTATGTGCGTACACAGTGTCTGTGCACTAAAAAGCAAGTGGGATCATGCCAAACACGCAGTTTTGCAACTTAGCTTCTTGCTCTATCTTAGAAATATTCCCATATCCACTGATGGAGTTTCCTTTTTTCCTCCAGTGATTGGGAAATGTTCCATGTTATGGATGTACCACAATTTCGTCATCCTTGTACACATAACTGTGTTCTGTGAGCGTTAGCTGTAGGGTAATCTAGAAGGGAAATTGCCGGTTCACCAGATATATATGTACATTGAATGTTTTGCCAAATTGTCTTCCAAAAAAGTAGCACCAATTTATACTTCATCAGCAGTGTCTGAGAGAGTGCATGGTTTCCCAAATTTCACCAACACTGGTGTTAAAAATTTTAAATCTTCGTCAATTTCATAGGTGAACAATGGCGTCTAGTTATTTGGATTTTCATTTTTGTTATGAGGGAACATTTTACGTTGTACCAGAAGTCTTATACTTGAAATAATAAAGGCGTTTATTCATTATCAAATATAGTTAAAAATATTTTCTGGTTTTTCTATTGAACGAAAAACTAATGTGTTGATAAATTGTAAATGCTTGTAATTGTAAATGCTTTGATAAGTTGTAAAAGGGGATTCTTGTTCCCTTCAAATTAAGTAAACTTTTGACTGCCCTCTGTATAAGATATGTGAATTACGGTGGTAGAAGCTTTGACTACAAAAGTGAATAAGATTTCATTGACTCTGCTGTTAGTGTTGACATAGATGTGTGTATAAGTCAATGTTAGCACAGGTAAGACCTTGGATGCTAATAGGTACTGACATATGAAAGACTAAGAGAACACAGGAGGTAAGACAATTCTGAGAATTTGAGCATTGCTTTGTGGAGGAGGTGGGGCTGGATCTTGGTCGGGAAGAATGGCTAGGCTTTTTACAGTAGAACCTGGGGGATTGACAGTCTGCTGGAGGAGGTCACGTAGGCGGCCTTCCTGGTGGGGGAAGTGCAGGGCAGCTTTGGGGAATGACAGTTACGTGCCTGGAGTGAGTCAATGAGAGACAGAGACACTCAGAGAAGGAGGGAAACGGGAAGGGGAGAGAGACAGAGACAGAGGGAAGGATAGGGGAGGAAGAGGAGGAGGGGAGAGAGACAGAGAGACTGGGGGAGGGTAGGGACACTTACAGTGAGAAATGAGAGTGATGGGTCACAAATATGAAGAATTTGAATCTGGGGCAATTGAAGACTTTTCAGCGGGGTGATGATGACGGCCTGGAAGGCAGGGCCATTTCAGGTGTACAGGCATGAAGGAGTAGGAGGTAAAAAGACAGATGGGAGACCCAAGTTTGGAACACCTTAAACATTTCTTATTTAATTTTCAGCAGAACAAAGTGAATATTTCTGGATTCAAACAGCAGTGTGGCCAAGTTTTTGGAGATAGGAGAGAATTAAACTTTGGTGGCAGTATAGTAAAAGGTTGTGGGAGTGGAATGATTGATTTAATTGGACAGTTGAGACTATTTCCTCCTGAGGACATGAACTGTTGAACAGAAGACAGACTTATTGTAGTTCAAACCTTTCATTAGGGACAGGTGGAAATAATCTGTAGCACCATTAAAGATAAGCTGAAAAATGGGGCAGTGTCAGAAGGCAGTGGCAGCAGCTGTGAATCTAGAAAGGAAAAAGTATCATGATTCATAGTTTGAAAAGTAGAGTAGCTGAACATGTGAAAGTTTAGTTTATTCTGAGTGTTTAATTTGTTTTTAGTATTGTGAAAAATATATTCTGTTTATTTTCACATGTATGCTTATTTTGGGAGACAGTCATCTAAAAATCATTTATCTTTTGAGGTGGATAGAATTATTTATTGAGTACCTACTAGTGCCAAACATGGAACTGGGGCCTGGAGTCAGTGCTAAAACAGAGGCTGCAATGTTGGTGCCATCGTGGCAGTTAAGTTACGGTGGTGGGATCTTTAATAGTCTCTGGAGTAAGCTTAAGGACTCAATCTAGAGTAGACATAAATGGTTTTCATGAAAGGGAACACAGGGTTTATGAAATTGAATAATCCTTTTTTGGCCCATGTTCCCATTTTTATTAGGAGCAATGGGAAGAAGACCTCCTCCCTGTCAGTGGAGGTGCTCAGGTGTTTCAGCCACTCCAGGCTTGGACCTTGGGGTCCTGGGGGTGCTGAGCATGTTGGGCATGTTCCCGTCTTCCCAGTGGGACACTGCGTAGTTGTAGGGTGTGACCTGGTGGCTCATGGTGGCCTACCTGGTGTAGGGGCTGGGGGAGGGCAGAATTATGGCGAGGCCCGGATGGTCAGCGATGCGACCAGCACTGGCTCCTTGGCCCAGGTGCTCTTGAGGTAGGCAGCGAGTCTCCCAACCATCTTGATCGCGGTGGCGGCGGCCTGCAATTGAATAATTTTTGGTGCTGTGTTTCAAAGGTGAAATTTTGATCTCGTTTTAGAGTCCTTTTGACAGTTAATTTTTTTGTTTCCTTTTTAAAACTTTTTTCAATTATAGTCAACATAAAAATATGGAATGCTTCACAGTGTGCATGTGATCCTTGTGCAGGGGTCATGCTAATCTCGGTATCGTTCCAATTTTAGTATATACGCTGTGAAGTGAGCACTTGACAGTTTATTTTGAGTGAAAGTTTATTTCGATGTGAATAGGATTCCAGTGCTTAAGACAAATACGGTCTGCTGAAAAATTTGTTCTGATTTGATCATTTACCCTTGAAAAGACCTGTAACTGTCCTCACAGTGGTGTTTTTTACTTCATTTTTACATCAAACATGTTCATTTATTGGGAGACATTACTTCTGTGGTACAAAAGATTGTTTCATATAAGTTTTTCAAAACAGCAATGGTGAAATTATTAGGATCTCATTGAGTTATTTTACAATCTCATTTCACTTTTTTGAATTTCCTTTATAACGATTCTGCAGTACAGTTCAGAACGTCAGTAAAGCTAGGTAAATTTACCTAAAAATTGCCCTGAAGGCCCGCAGTTACTCAGCAGTAATAGCAAGTTATGCAGAGGGAAGAACTTGAAGACTGGAGTCTTAGGATTCATAGGGTACAGCAGGGAGGAAGGCTCGTTGTTGAGTAAGACAGAGATACAGACATCTGAAGTGAAGGATGTGGGCATGTAGGGAAGGTCAGGGAATAAGGAAAGTTCAGTAGAATGGGCCGAAATGGAAGAGGGATTTGAGTAAGTGGATGAACAAAAATTCTCTGTCATTAAAAAAAACTCTAATGATTTATTGTGACTTCAGGGTAAAAACCAAATTAGTCGCAGGACACCCCACCGGCGTGGTCTGTCCGGCTTACCCAGGCAGTCTCATTCCCAGGTCGCTGGGTCCCTGTCTTGCAGGTGCTGCTGCTTCAGCCAGCGATCATCGCCTTTCTTTTAAACTCCTTTTCCTCCTTTAATTTCAGCTCAGATGTCACTTTGTCAGGGGAAGCAGCCTCCCACCCCCATTTTCTCTTCTTTTAAAATATCTTGTGTCCCCCTGTACTCCTTCTTTATTCGGTGATGTTTTAGTACTTATTTGATTAATACCCTCCAGAGAATGAAGGTGGTAGTGTTTTGCTCCCCCTTCCAATCTCAGGGATTGGCGAGGGTTTGGCACATAGTAAGCACTAAATAAATGAACTGCATGTTTTGATCTTTACTAGTTGGTCTTAAGGACCAAGGAACTATGTCAGAGGAATGTGTGCATTTGGAGTAAGAGCTGGACAGGGAATATAGGAGCCTTGGGGAAAAAGAAAAAGGTGAATCTTTTTAAAGATAGGAGTGGAAAGCTCTTTGTAGCCAGGAAAAAGACAAACTTATTTACTCATGGGTTCATTAAATACATATGCAATATCTACTGTGTATGAGAAGCTAGATGTTGGGACTATGGAGTGGAGAGAGTGTGTGTTTTTTAAAGGAGTACATAATTTTAGTAGTTTGTTTAAATAGATACAATCTTTGGTGGTCATTTGGAGAGGTTTAAAGTTGTGGTTTTAAATCATGGCTATTCTTCATGATTCCTAGCCAACAAAGTGAGGTTCATTCAACAGTTATATCCGGAATGTCACTCCAGCATTTATATTAACTATCAGGTTCACATTTAAAATATCTTTAGCTTACTTCATTTAAAAAGTCTTAAGATTCATGGGAAATGGCTGGGAGAAAGGCAGAAAAATGAGGAAAGTGGTTTGTTTGGATGCTTTCTGGCTTTAACTTCTGCTTCAGGTTTGGATGACAGAACAAGAAGAATGATAGGAAAAGCTCATTGGATGGATTTTCAAAAGAATGATTCTTGTAGTTAGAAATTATTAAAGCTGTTGATCTTGTCAGGAGCATGAACTTTTTAAAAGCTTATAAGGGATTTGTTTTAAAATACTTCGGAACTTTTCTTGGTGACTAGTTTCTGTAATAAATATTTAGAAAAGCAAATATGCAAGTTTTATGGAAGGCTTCTCTGCATGGCCCCATGCTAGGCTCTTGGAGCGCAGTAGTGAGTTGTGTGGACATGCATGGTCCCTGCCCTCACGAAGTTTTTAAATATAGTCAGGACTCATTGGAGAGATAGGTGAAGGAAACCTGGCTGTCGTCAGGGTGAGCGTTCTGTCCGTCCGCCCATCCATCCATCCATCCATCCATTCATCCATCCACCAACCTACCCACCCACCCATTTATTTCTTGAACTTAGTTTTGGTGGCAACATGTTAGACTACTTTAAGCTACTTGTTGCTTAATCTCTGATAAGGGAGATAATATAATACCTTAGGTAAAATAGAAACACTGATCTTCAGTCCGTTGACATACTTCTAAAAAAGATGTTCACGTAAATTAGTACGTTTTTCCTCTTTAAAAAATAAGCTACATTTAATAATAATAACAGTAGCTACTATTAATTGATTCCCTGCTGTGGGCCAGACCCCGTACATATTATTAGTTATTTTAATATTCTCAGCAACTACAAGGTGGTTGGTATAAGTTATATAAGTTAGAAGACCGAGGTGCAGGGAAGTAAATTTGCTTAAGGTGAATCATAGTAGATTGCATTTGCCGCCTCCAGGTACTAAAAATCCCAGTGAACACTAAATTGTCCACAAGTTAGGTATTTAGAGAGAAAAGAGAAAAACTTAACTTCTATAACTTATCAATTGAAGAAATAGATAAAAGTTCTGTATGCTAGGATTGATGTCTTGTGCTACTGGTCTTTTGGATAATAAACAAGGACATCTGACAGCTTTCTACGTTTGGGGAATTCCTTACCTTAAGAATCTTGGTGGGAGGTAGAAATCTTCCATCATGAAAGCCAATTGCCCACTTTCTCTGCGTCTTTTGGAGTTGGGATGCAGTTACGTGGCCTGGGGCTTCACTGCGCTGGCTCAGAAGCCAGTGATGTGCAGAAGCAGGCACATGTAGAATAATCTGTGTCCTGCAGTGCAGGGGATCGAAGCTACATCTGTTTTTCAGAGATGGGCAGTGACAGATCCAGCTGTAGCATTTGGTTCCTGGTGTCAGCGGTAGCTGCACAAGTTGCAGTGACTGAGTCCTGTGTTGTCTCCACTGGACCAGATCTGTGGTTTGAATTTTGGCTGTCCTTGATTATGTAGCCTTCCAGCTTGGCCCTCCTGGGGTTTTCTCTGAGTTGTCTAATATACTTTAATAACTTCCTTTTCAGTTTCAACAAAGCCAGTTAGTTTCTTTTGTTTGCAGCTAAGAACCTTTACTTATGTGCTGCTAATTAAGATAATAGACAATTGTAAGGAACTCTCTAGGGTCAGCATTACCTGTATGTAGATCAGAACTTACTAATGAAAAGAGCTCACAGTACATATTAAGTGAAGTACTTATGAAACAGTTTGCTTACTGGTTTAGTGAATCTGCTGATCTGAGTACCCGCTCTAGGCCAGGATCTGTTCCAGGCCTTGGGATGCGAGAGTGGCGAGAGTGACAAGATCCCCGCACTCACAGAGCTTTTCTTCTGTCGTGAAATGTAGAATAAGCAACAAAGCAAATAACAGTGAAAAAGAGCGATAAACGCCATGCTACAAATAAAGATGGCATGATGTGATCGTGTGTGTGTTTAGAAGTTCTGTCTTATATATCATCTACTTTAAAATCAGTGTCGAGTCATGACTTCTGCCTTTGACTATGAGGCAGTAACATTCTGCATTTACCGTCCACTATAAACAGCAAAGTGGACAAAATATGTGGAAGAACTGTTTTCAGACATCGAACAGTAGGTAGTGCAGAACTGTGGTCTCGAGCCCTGCGATGGCCCAGCTTTCCGCCTGGAAGCAGTTTTCAGATCTCAGTGCAGTGAGGGGGATCCCAGGTAGAGCCATGTGGCCTCACTGAGTTGAGGAAACAAAGATTGGAGTTAGGGGAGGCCAAGACAGTGTCACTTTGGGAAGCAGAGTTCTGGAGAGAAGAGCTGTGCAGAAAAAAAATTCTCTACATCTTCTTAGTGATCTCCTTAAATGACTGAATCCCAATCTGCTGTGCGTGTATAGATACAGTTTCATAAAGGAACAGTTTCTGGGGTAAGGAATCCGCTGGGAAGCTGTAGGCAGACGATTCTCAGCTCTCACACAGGGCTGGAAATATTTGAGTATTTTATAGGCAGAGTAGAAAGATCTCGTTATGTGCTGTGTTCATTGAGACTCCAGAAGAGTCATATCTGAGTAGTAGGGCTAATAAACCAAAGAAAAGGTTTCTCTAACTTTGGTAAAACCTTAAAAATATGCCCTGAAATGAGCAGTCATCTGAAAGTAATGTGTTGCCTGCCATCATGAAGTCCAGCACTCTTTAAAGAAATATAACAAAACGCATCACACAACAATGTAAAACATACAGCCCCCAATCAGAAATTACTAAATATGTGAAGAAGCAGGTTATTGTGACTTATAATTCGGATGTCAGTCAGTAGAAACCAGCCCATAACTGACATGTTAGAATTAACAGGCAAGGACATTAAGTTATCACTGTATTCCGTATGTTCAAAAGTTAGGCAGAGATATAGAAGGTATAAAAAACCTAAATAAAACTTTTAGTGATGAAAACTGAGATGAAAAATACACTGGATGTCATTCACAGAAGAAAAGTAAATTTGAAGACAACTGAAAAAATCAAAACAGACAAATGACGGAAATAAAGGAATTATCAGACAGTGTTAAAATGGCTGCTATAAAATGCAGGGTCAGATTGTGGTTAATGTTGACATCTTGGTATATGAATTTTGCCTTAAAAAAAAAATTGTGACTGCTACCTGAAGTTGGCTTGATGTGTGTTAAGAGTTATTGAAAATTAGTATTCAAACAAAGCACCATTACAGGGTGGAAGAACTCGATTAAGCAACAGTGTGTTGTTTCTTGACACATAATAGTCTCGCTCAAAATACATTTACAATCTCACAGTTTCCGTGGGTAGGATTTGTGGGCACAGCTAGCTGGGTCCTCTGCTTTCGGGTCTTCAGTGGGGTGTAGTCAACATGTTGGCTGGGCCGTTGTCTCATCTGAGGCTTGACTGGGGAAAGATCTGAGCTCATATTGGCAGAATTCAGTTCCTGTGCATTATTGGACTGAGGTCTCAGTTTCTTCTGCCTGTTGGCAGGTGTCTGCCTTCAGTTCCTTGGTGTCTAGTCCTTTCCAGCATGGCCACTTACTTTCTCAAAGACAGTGAAGGAGATAGTCTCTTCTCAAGACAGATGTATGATCTGTATCATATCTGTGGAAATGATATCACCTTTCTTGGATTCTTTTGGTGTAAAGCAATTCACAGGTCCTGGGTCAAGGGCAGAAGGTCAGCAGAAGGGCATGAACAGCAGGAGGCCATGTCAAGAGAGCCACCTTAGGGGGTCTGTCCATCACAGACAATATTGTGTGGTGGCGAAGAATGCATTTTGTGGAGTCTGATCTAGCTATTTGGCTTTGAATCCTAGCCCTGCCTTTTCCCAGTTACATAAACTTCTCTGAGCCTCCTTTTCCCTGTCTATGTAATGGGGATAATATGTACCTGCCACTTATAGGGTTAAGAGTAAGTGATATGCTGAGGACTCTGTCCTGCTAACTCCTGCCCATCTTTTCCGTTTCCATTTAGATGTCATGCATTCAGGGACGCCTTCCTTGACTTTTGACACCCCCTCCCTCCAGTCTAGGTTAGATTTCCAAACACCCTGAACTTTTTCTTACCGTTTCACACTTGTTCTATCTGAATGTTACAGCTGTGTGTGTGTGTGTGTGTGTGTGTGTGTGTGTGTGTGTGTGTGTGTGTGTGTGTGTGATGTGTTCATGTGTTCATGTGTTCATCTTTCTTTAAGCTGCTTGAGAGCAGAGGTTCCATCTCTTTTGCTCACTGCTCTGTCTTGGGGCCCTGGCACATATAAAACTCCCTAATTATTTGCTGAATGAAAGAATGAGGTTAACATGCATGCATTGTTGCTTTGAAAAGGCGTTTTTGGTGTTAACCATACTTTGTTTTTCCAGGTACTTGAGCAGTCAGTCTAAAAGATATTCCCTCTGTTTCTAAGATGGCCAGGTCCTAGCAGGGGAGACGAGGCATTATAGTCTTATAGCTCTGATTATAAGTGTTTGTAGAGTGAATGCTAAATAGTGGTAAAAAAAAAATAAGAGGCTGATGGGATGAGGGTACAGTAATAAAAATCAGTCTTGGTGGATTAGAAGCAGGATAACCAGTAGGAAGCGTCTCTTTGCCATAAATGTGCCCTGCAGACCACTGCTTGAGACGGACGGACGGTATAGTATGAAGGAAAGAAACTTGGAGAAAATTACCTTCTTAAAGTTTAACAATGCACGTTAGCACATTGTAAGAAACCCCCTCTTCACGTGTTAACTTAGTAAGGCCAATCTTTATTAAGCTTGCCTTGAACACTTTAATAATAAACACACACTTACCACAACCTAGTAAGATTATTTTCATCTAATTGATGAAATATTTAGGCTCAGAGGTGAAGTAATTTTTTCTACTAGTTGGTAAGATAGGATTCAAACCAGGCTCAACTCTCTTATTCTGTATTATGTCTGTGGAATATGTTTTAGCAAATACTAATTTCAAGAGAGCAGGAACCATGTATATTTTGAGCATTGTGTGTCCAGGCCTAGAATCTTGCTTAGCACTTAACACATGGCTGAATGAGGGGTTTTCGGTATAACCGTATCTCAGCTTCCCAAATAAAACTTGTAAAACTTGAAGCGTTTGGTAATAGCAGCTAGTGTAATCCAGCCAGTGTAATGCACAGCAGAAAGTAATTTTGTGTTCACTTTTGTGATTGAGTAATTTCCCCCAGAGAAGAAACATCTATGTAGTCTTTGATTCCTTGTAACTGTTCCTCTCCTGTCACTTGCAAATCTACTCTGTTACCCAGCCCTCTTGAGTTTTATTTCTGAAGTAGTCTTCAATTAAACTCTTTCTTTGTGTTATTCCTAATGACCTCTCTACAGATCGGATCTTTAGTCTCTCTTGCTTACTGCAATAATTTTTTAAGAATTAATTTAGTTTTGACATGCATATAATCAGAATTGAAAACTACTGAAAGGCTTATAATGAAAAAAGCTGTCCCCAGGTATACCCTCACTGCTCCTAGCCTTGCTCAAACTTTTAAACCTCAGGGTCTACGGACAAAAAAAGAGAAGGCTGTTTAGGTGTCCTTAGGTCTTCAGGGGATCTTGGCACATCCAGAACAGGACACTGTGTGCCATGCCTACTAGCCGGCAAGCTCTGCCCCATAGGTAATCACTTTTACCTCAACGGCTGGCAGTTTCTTTTTCCTCTCTTTCTAAGAAATATGCTTATGACATCAGTTAGGATGCTTTTGAATACAAGTATTGAGACCCTGACCCAAGCTGGTTTCAAATAAGAGAATTTAGCTCACAGTTGGAAGTCCAGGGGTGGGATGGGCTCTAGGGCTAATGGATTTGGTGGCACTCTCATGTCTTCAGCGCCCCAGTTTTTCCATCTCCCCCTTTAAGTCATTGGCTCCTACAACCCCAGTACCATCCTCAGATTCAACACTGTCCAGAAAAAGAAAATAACTTTTCTTGTAACTATATAAGAATGTAGAAATTTTGCCGAGAAACTCTTTGGCAGATTTATCTCCTGGGTTTTACGTCTGTTTCTGAAACACTCACTAGAAAGGGAAATGGGATTACATTTCTACCAGATAGGCACACTCCTGGAACTGGGCATGCTTTTTCCTGAGCAGTAAATGGGGTGAGCGTGCAAATGGGCCCTGAACAAAATTAGCTTTTGTTACAAAGGAAGAAGGGGGAGATTGGAGGCTCACTAGGTAACCCTAACTTTATTTTTGTATTTGACTTAAAATTTAAGACATTATCTGTTGACCTTCTGTTGAGGTAGAGTATTTAACTTGAAACCACCTGCCTTACACTTTTTCTATCAATCGTAGTTATAATTTTTTTGTTAAACATTTTCAGTGTTTAATTATGGCTATGTAAGTATTGTTCACCATGGAGCTAAAATCTACTATGATTATATTTTCCTTATGTAATTTTGTTTTTCCCAGAATTAACAAATGTCTTGTATTTCCGTTTGCTTTCTAGGTACCTGAGACTGAGTTCTCCCATACCTTCCGTTAGCCTCTTAGTGTAGTTTTCTGCACAAACATATCAGGCAATTAGTTGTCCTGCGCCCCTCCTCCCCCTTGAGAACTTTCTTAGGGGACCCTCCATCAGACTGCTGCTCTGTGAAATTCCTCTCCAGGCCTAATAGGATGCCTTCCGCAATCTCCAGCAGATTTGGCTCTCCTGTTTCCTGGTTCTCTGACCTTTTTATTTCCTGTTTTTATCTTTCGTTTAACCGGAGCATAATTTTTAGTACTTCCTGAGAAAGGGTGCATCAGAGTTTTAATTTTTGAGACATTGTCTGGAAATATCTTTAATCTTTCTCTCACGATTAAAAGTTTTGATTGAGTACAGAATAGCAGTTTGAATATATTTTTTACTGAAAACTCCGAATGTATTGCTACATGGTCTTTCAGCTTCATATAGCAGATATAGTTTGTATTTTGGATTTCATTGAAAATACTCCAAATATGGAAAAGTTAGAGAGCATAATGAACGCCCATGTACTCATCATCCAACTTCAACATTTATCAGCTTATGGCCACTTTAACAAAATTTGTTTTCCTGTTTACTCCTCTTCCTTTGAAGTTTGGCAAGCAAACTCAGGTACATAATTTCACTTGTGAATATTTCAGTATGTATTTCTAAAAGATAAGGACCAGTTTCTAAACTATAACCCCAATACCATTATCATACCTTTAAAAGATTGACAATAATTTTTTATAAGTATTCATTAAGTTCAAAGTGCCTTATAACTATTTTTTAAACAGTTTATTCAAATTAGGATATAAGTAAGGTCCATAAATTATCATTTATTGACCTCTTAAATCTCTCTTAATTTATTAGTTGTCCCTCTGTATCTTTTTCCCCTTTGACTTTATTTGTCGAAGAAACTGTCATCTCTGTTGTTTCCTATAGCCTGGAGGTGGTTGAATGAACCTCTGTGGTGTCATTGACATTTTCCCCTGTCCCTTGTATTTCTTGGTAGTTGGTAATATACCTAGAGGCTTGATAAAATTCCATTTCTTTTTTTTTCTGGGTTTTTTTTTTTTTTTTTTTTTTGGAAGGGGCGTGAGTGGTGGTGATTTGGGACAATGTTGTATTTCCTACAGGAGGCAGAAAATACCTGCTGACTCTGCAGTGTTAGCAGTCATTAAATACTGCACCAATCCATGAATTTATTAGTAGGTTTTGGTCCTTTTTATGTGACATTTCCCCCACTTTCCACCCCCTGGAAGATTTAAGCTTCTGTTCTCTACATCTGGTGTTTTGAAGTTTTGTAGCGGTTGCCTTGATGTAGGTGTTTTCCTTGCGTTGGAGATGCACAGTTTTTAGATTTCGAAGATTTTCTTGTATAATTTCCTTGATAATTTCTTTTCTTTGGTCTTCTCAGGCGACATGTAATTTTGTTATCTTGTTTATTTTCTGTGTATTTTTTTGACCTTTCCGGGAGATGGTTTTAACTTTTATCTTCCATTAGGGTATCTTTTTGTTCTCTGCTCCTTTTTTTCCGCACTAGTATTTTTGTTTCTGCCTCACGGAAACATACGTTCTCTTACATCTTTCAGCAACATCTTTCAGCAGCACGTCGTGTTACAGCTAAACACTTTTTTTTTCTTCCTTCGTGGCATTGTCTCAGTTTCCTCTGGATTCCTGTTTTTCTGCTTGTTTTGATTTGTCTTGGTCGGCAGCTTTCCTCAGCTATTTGGCAGTCCCTGGGCTGGTGGCTTGTATTTAAGGGTAAGGCACGATAAAGCTGGTGGCAGCTCCTTGTGAGGGCGAGGCTTGTTCACGGAGGGCTTAGTGCAGTGAGGGAAGGACCCAGAAATGCGAGTATCCCTAGGGCTTCTGTTCTCATGCTCTTGGTGTTTCCTGATGGGAACTGTAAGCTCCGGGGAGGGGCGGGGGGAGAGGGAGTGCGCAGTCCCGCTGCTGCTGCTCTGCGGGCGGGACCGGGGAAGGGGCCTGGAGCCCACAGTTGCGTGTGCTCTGGTTTTCGTCTTGTGCCTCAAACCTGCTCTCTGCTGTGGAGAGCCTCTGTTCATTTTCCCCAGAGAATATGCCTTTGGGCTCTTCGGGGACGTGGCAGTTGCCATACTGAATGGAGTTTGGGCTGCAATACGGGGAGTCTTACTGCCTTTATTACTCATTTATTGAAATGAACTCAGAAAAGTTGCAGTATATTCCAAATAACTTATTTCCTGAACCCTTTGAGAGAAAGTTGTTGACAAGATTTTCTCTTCTTTTTTTTGCAACCTTTGTGGCACTAGGGACCGGTGCTCCTACGAGCATCTAATGCCTGATGATCCGAGGCGGCGCTGAGGCGGTGATGCTGGCGCTGGGCAGCGGCTGCAGATACAGACGAAGCATCGCTCGCTGAAGCATCGCTCGCTCGTCCGCCGCTCACCTGCTGCTGTGCCGCCCGGTTCCTAACAGGCCATGGACCAGTACTGATTTGTAACCCAGGCGTTGGTGACCCCTGTGTAGTGCATAATTCCTACAAACAGGGACATTCTCTTTGATAAAAGCAATACAACCACCAAAGACCAGAATGTAACACCGATGCAATATTACAGCTGTCTGATCCTTAAGACTCCATTCAGGTTTTGGCAGTTGATCCAGTATAGTTTTTTTTAGGAAAAGGATACAATCTGGGATCACACATTTTGTCCTCATGTGTTTTCAACATTTTTGATCTAGAACAGTTCCTCAACTGTTCTTCCTTTTATGACATCAGTACTTTTGAAGAATACAAGTCAGTTATTTTAGAGTCGCCTTTATTGTGAGTTTGTATAACGTTTCTTCGTGTCAGTTGTAAGGCGTCTTGCAGGAGCATCATAGAAGTGATGCTATATTTTTCTCCCTGCATTCTCTTAGGTGCTGTATAATTGTTGTTCTGCTGTAACAAATTTAGTGGCTTTTAAAAATGCAAATTTATTAATTTACAGTTCACAAGTCTGAAATGGATTTCAACTGGGCTCAAGTCAAGGTGTCAGCAGGGCTGCATTTTTTTTGGAGATTCTAAAAAAGAATGTCTTTCCTTGCCTGTTCCAGCTTCTAGAGGCCACTCATTCCTGGCTTATGGCTCCCTCCCTCTATTTTCAAAGCCAGCAGCTTTGGGCCTGGGCCATCTCACGCTGCCATCTCTCTCTCCCTCTTGCTCTGTCTTTCATTTTTAAGGACCCTTGTGATTACATTGGGCCCACGAGGATAAACCAGGATAATCTCTCTATTTTAATGTCATCTGGTTAGCAAATTTCATTTCTTCTACAACCTTAATTCCCCTTGCCATGTAAAGTAGCACATTCACATATTCTAAGGATTAAGATGTGGACATCTTTGGGGCCACGTTACTGTGCCTGCTACAGTTGGCATGATTTCAGTATGTCCCATTACTGATACTCACTTTGATTACTGTGATACCTTTAGGCTTCTCCATTTTAGTTACTCTTCCCCACCTTTGTAATTTATAAGTGTTTTGTGTACAGGTACTTTGAGACTATGTAAATGTACCATTAGTAATCAGACTTAATTTATTCACTTATTTTATATCACTGTGGGTACCCAGTTTTCTGTTTTATGTAATGGGTTATAATCCATTACCGTAATTATTTATTTCGATGATCTGGTTGTCCCACATTTTTCCAGTGGAAGTCCCTTCAGGTTGACTTCTGTGTCCTTTTGGCATGTTTTCATCATTTTTACAAAACTTTCCATGCTTATCTTGAACTACTTCTGTCTAGCTCTGGAATTGGAATCGGCCATTTTTCTAAGGCACCCTGAATTCCTCCCCCCTTTTCTTTTAATCCTTTATTTCGAAATAATTGTGGACTCACAGGAAGTTGCAAAAATAGTATAACATCCCATGTATTCCCTTTACCCAACTTCCCCCATTGGTGAAGTTTTATCATAGCCCCGGTACAATATCAAAATCAGGAAATCGGCATATCTGGTATTAACTAGACTACAGACCTTATTCAGCTTTTATTGTTTCTTAAACCTGCATTGTGTGTGTGTGTGTGTATTGTTCTTTGTAACTTTATCTTGTATAGATTTGTGTACCTTCCCCCACAATCAAGATAACAGAGCTGTGTCCTCACTTTGAAAGAACTCTCCTTTGCTACCTCTTTGTATTCTCAGCACCCTCCCTCTTGTGATCTTTAGTCTCCATGTCTGTAGTTTTGTCGTTTCAATATGTTGTGTGAATGGTTACATACATTATGTAACCTTTTGAGATCAACTTTTTTCACTAAATCTAATGTCCTTGAGGTGTGCATTTGATGATGTGTGTACCAGTAGTTTCTTTTTATTGTTGAGTAACATTCCACTGTATGGATGTACCAAGTTTGTTCAGCTATTCACCCATCGAAGGACATTTAGTTTGTTTCCATTATTTTGTGTAATATTATGAATAAAACTGCTTTGAACATTTGAGTATTGGTTTTCGTGTAAATATTAAGTTTTCCATTTCCTGGGGTCGATGCCTAAGAGTGATTACTGTTTCATATGGTAAGCGCATGTTTTATTTTGTAAGCAACCGCCGGACTATTGTCCAGAGAGTCTGTGCCACTTTATGTTCTCATCAGCGATGTATGTGGATCCAGTTTCTCAGCATCCCACCATTTAGTGGTGTCACTGTTTTTTTATTTAGTTGTCCTAATCGGTATAGTGATATCTTATGGTGGTTTTAATTTGCATTTCCTTAATATCTGACGATGTCAAATGTATTTTCAAGTGCTTCTTTGCCATCTGTATCCTTTTTAGTGAAATATCTGTCCATGTCTTGACTATTTTCTGATTGGACTTTTTTTTTTTTTTTTTTTACTGTTATGAGGCTTCTTTATATATTCTAGATACAAGGCCTTTGTTGGGTATGTGGTTTGCAAATACTTTTTCTCAGTTCGTAGCTTATCTTTTCATCTTAACAGCCCTTTTCAGAGCACAAGTTCTGAATTTTGACGAAGTCCAATTTATTAAATTTTTCTTTTATGGATCTTGCATTCGGTGTCAAGTGTAAGAACTTTTTGCCTAGAGCTCTGGTTCTTTTTCATGGAGAATGGTATTTAGAAAACAAGATCTGAGCATTACGTGTGTCTATTGCTGTTAGGGTGTGGATGTTCCCAGGCTCTCAGTGGACAGAGCCAGAGAATGTGTTTTTGTTCTGAGCCCTTCCAGGTTATGGAGCACGTTAGCTAGTTTCCTTGGTATCTCCAAGTGTAGACATTTATTCTGTGGCTTCCTTCATTCTCCTGAGTCTGCTACTGTCAGTCTTCTTTCCATTATCTAAAAACTTGTTTGTCTGTCACTGTCTTCTTTCTTGTGTTACTATTTTGACTTCTTTACTGATTTCACGTGGGTTTTGTTTCAGTAGAGTTTTGTGAGAAAACGGGTAAATGCATTGATCACCTACTGTGGCGAATGTGTACTTACTAAAGCTGTTATACTGCCCTCACAAATCAGTTTCTCTTATTTCTTTGTACTGTCAGCCTTATTCCCTCCTCCTCTCTGCTCCCACCCTGATCGCGCTATTCCATGATTCTCATGTCCACGGAATGAAGACCAAATATATTAAAGTATTCCAGTTTTCTCTATAGTCGGACTCCAGCTTACCTTTCCAGTCTCTCTCTCTGCAGCCCTGCCGTATTCGCTCCACTCCAGAGCTATTCTAAGTAGCTTAGGTTTCTCTGTATGTGTTAATGCTCTTCCGCTCCTTTCCTCTCAGATTTCCTTCGGAGTACATTGAGCTTTTATAGTATTTTCTATAGAGCACAGAGCCTGGCATAGAGTAGGTGCTCGAATAAACAAATATTACACTTTCCTTCCTCCTGGATAATAACACCACTCAAACTTTTTATCGCGTATTATCATTTTTCCAAATACTATCACATAGTATCTCATTTAATTCTCGGAGCAACTCTGTAAGCCATTATTCATCTTTTGTATATGCTGAGTGAATTGCCCAAGGTCATAACTACAGTTAAAATTAAATATAACAAATGTTGTGGGCCTGTTATGTGACAGGCCCCGATTTAGATGCTGGAGACACTTGGGGAACAAAGCAGACAAATGTGCCCCTGATGGAACCAGTATAAGAATGCTTAAATATTAACTCTAGGAGGTGGGTTGGGGTGGAAGTCTTCTATAACCTTACTCATCTCAGATGTCATCTTTAGTCTTTCGTTGCCTGCCTGGAAGGAGGCAGGAATGGGTAGAAAGAGTAGCTTCGTCTTCTGTTATTAGTTCCTTTTGTGTTGAGATTGTGTACAGCTTTATTCTGTATAACATTTATAAAATTATTATTTGTATTTACGGCCTCTGCTAGATTGAGCAGCTATGGGCAGGGTCTGTTTTTTTTTTTCCTCTGGTATCCAGGATGCCTTGGACATAACATATACTACTCTCCTTAAGTGACCCAGCAGCAAAGATTCACCATTTACCAATAGCAGGTGACAGCGCTGTTCGTTCCTCACTCCTGCTTCCGCGTGAGGTTACAAACCAGTGTCAGAAACTCCACTCTGTTCTTAGGAGGGCATACTTTGAAAGAGATCATCTCTGGGCAAGTTTTTACTGAAGTTTAATAAATAAACTTTTGTTTGTGGGAGTGCATACATCTGTAGTCTGCAGATGAAGCCTTGACCCCCTTCTCTACTCACTGTTAACCTGGGGGGAGTCCGAGTTACTCGTTAGAGAAGTGTGCCCGTGCGAGAGGAGATGTCAGAATTTATAAGCCTTTTTCCTGCTTCAAGAAGGTATGTTATTTCAGAAGATGTAGAATGTTTACTTTTAAATGTTTTGCAAACCAGGTACAATGCAGTTTTTCTTCCATATTTGCACATAAAATGCCGAGGTTATCTACAGCTGTTTAATGAACGGCGGACAAACACAGGGGCTTCAGAAACAATGATACACATTTCTTTGCTCCCAGTTCTCCGGTTTGGACAGGGCTCGCTTCCATTCCATGTGCCATCTGCGGGATTGGAAAGTTCCAGATGACTTATTCTCTCACATGTGTAGCGAGAGACTCGGGGGCATCTTCCTCCACATGGCTTTTCCACGTGGATTTTTGGGGCCACCAGGAAGCACTATACAACATGATCCATGTATTTTTCTGAAGAGGGAAAAGGAAAAAAGATGACTTTTCTGGTTTTTTTTTTTTTATCTAGTCTTACTCTGTTTATTAATTTTATAATGCAGTGATGTAATTGTATGTCTAACTTTGTTATAACTACATTCAGATGGCTGTGTAATAGTGACATAATTTGTCAAGTTTAAACTGGATTGGCTATTTGGGGATGGTTCATAAATACAGATTTGAGGGTGGGGGAAAAGAGATAATGAGTACTTTATGGGATATTTGGCTCCAAGTTACATTACCAAAGTACTAGATAAAAACCCTGAATTTGTACTTTGTGAAATAGGTAAGTGATAGTCTCCTGGGTCATGTGTTACAACCCATAAAATATCTCAACATAATAAAACTGGAAAAAAACTTTAAAAACATCTCAAGCATTTTCATAGTAATCCTGTGGTTGTCCTTTGTACAGGAGAAAGAAGAGATAGTCTACCTTAGATCTTCTGTAATTGCTGCTCAGGGCACTCTGTCTCGTCTCCCAAACAGGTCTCTCCTGTCTTAATGCCCTTGGACATGACTGTCATTTCATTTAGACAGTTCTCATCCTGATTCCATCTTGACGTCATCCTCTTACTAGGTTCAGGTGTGACAATGGAAATTTGTCTGAAGTGTGGGCCAGAGACCATCTCCGTCAGAGTCCCCCGGAAAGCTTAATAAAAAGTGCAGATTTTTGGGTCTGCCGCATACTTAGCATATCCAGATCTCTTAGAAGGGGTCTGGGTCACGTGAAGTTGGAGGATCACATTTGAAGGCTCTATACGTGGGTTCTCCATGGGGGTGATATCCCTCTGCGGGGGAGATGAAAAAGTAGCTATTACAGTGGTTTGTGGTCTCCATAAGTCAGTCCTACCTGACAAAGTCTTATTCCTGAATATTTAATTTCTCCCGTTAAGGAGAAATTTAAATTGTTTTTCCCCTGAGGATAGGAATGACGAAAAAAGGGTTGAGAAACATTGTCCTGTAAGAATTACTGTGACGTATCTGCCTCACAGGACCTGTGCCACTTCCCCCATCTTGGGAAACCTGTGGTTTGGATAATGTTTTTTTAATACTGAGATTTTACCTACATTAAGTGGATCTTCTTTTAAAAAATCTAGAGGGTGAAAGCATTTTACTCTGCGGTGTTTTGCGTCCAAACAGATTGATCTCATCCTTATGGACAAAGCACTGGCAGGATGAACTCTGTTCTGGGGTTGGGAAACCTGGCGCTCTGCAGCAGCCCCTCCTCATCTGCAGGAGGGATGTGTCCTAAGACCCCCAGGAGACGTGGGTGGCACCGATCCCATATATGCTACGTTTTCCCTGTACATATTCACCAGTGATAAAGTTTATTTTATAAATAGACACAGTAAGAGATTAAAATAATAAATCAGGACAATTATATTAATGTACTATAACAAAAGTTATGTGAATATGGTCTCAAATTACCTTATGGTACATTGAGATGGTATGAAATTTCATTATGCTACTCAGAATCACCTGTGTTTTAAAATGTATGAATTATTTCTGTAATTTTCTATTTAATATTTTTGGATTGTGGTTGACCATGGGTAAACTGAAACCGTAGAAAGCGAAACCACGGATGAGGCAAGGACTATTGTGTTAGCAAACACGCTCCATGTTCTTCAGCTTGTTAACCTACAACTCAGCAGGGTTCCGCGTGTGCCGCAGGAAAGGTGTTCCTGTCTCTCCTGGGAGCAGGGCCTGTTCCTGTGCCTCTGTCTCCTACTTCTGCGGCCTGGGCAGTGGAGTGGGAGGCCAGAAGGTAGGGCCACTGGTGCCCCGTTCTCCGGGAAGGAGAGGCCTAGGAGGAACAAACACCATTAGCTGGATTTGTTGGCTGCCCGCTTTGCTTTGGGCTGGGTTCATATGAGAAACACTTTTTTGGGATGCGGGTTATTAGAGGGCAGTGGTGGGAGGAGCGGAAGGGAAGTTGCCAATATATTACCTCCTATAAAGAAAACTCCCGCATTTTAATTGGAGTCATTCTGGGTCCTTCACGGTCGTGTTAGCCTCTCTGCACTTGTTTTCTGTGTAATTTGTCCAGGCTTAGCAGAGTTACAGGCATGGTACAGCCGGGAAACTGAGGACCTCATAATCTGCCATTCACTTGAAGACAGTATTGCTTGGCAACTGACAGATGCTGGGCTGGATTATTTGTTGAATCAGTGAATGAAATTAATCCAAAGGTTTTTCTTTTTAAAATGTCGTTCTCTTTTCTACAATTTTAGAGTCTAGTGTGTAGCATACTGTTGAAGGAAAAGTGAATTGGGAAGTTAGGAGTCCTGGAATCCAGTGTTCTGACTACCTGCCATATTTTTAAGTCTCCCTAGACTTGTGTCCTTGCCTATGAACTTGAGGGATTTCATAAATGATCTTTTCAGGGCCCCAGTTTTTATTACCAGATACCGTCAGCCCATTAGAAATGTCCTCAGCTGACGTACGTGTGAGAGAGAATCAGTTCTAGCTTCATGGTAGTGTGTCAGGCACACAGTTACACTGCTCTGACTCAGAGCCATCAGTGGCTCCAAGAGCATCATCGCAAGGTGGATGGCTAGGTTGGTGTGTGTGTGTGTGTGTGTGTGTCTGTCACACACAGTGAGAATGAGAGAGAGAAAGTGAGAATGAGAGAAAGAGACCGTCTCAGTTGGTCATTCATAGACACATTTTTTTTCTGTCTAGTTCCACCATACCCTGGGGTGTGATCTTCATCTGTGTTGTCCCTGCCCTGGCTCACGGGAAGGTGGAGAGACAGAAGTGTTCATTCCATGTCTTAAGGTCCCGTAGTGGCATGCCACACTTTTTTATCCCACATTCTGTTCCTGAGAACCTAGTCACATGACCTTATCCAGCTGCAAGGGAGGCTGGGAAGTATAACCTAGCTGGGCAGTCATGTGCTTGACCACAGTTACTGTGAAGGAAAAGGGAGTGGCTGTCTCCGCCACAAATAGTACACATGGAAGCTTTTACATTCTCTTAGTATACTTCTGGGGGAATCTTTTTACTTAATGTTTTTGCTTAGCAAAAATTATATAATTAATACAGAAAGATAGTAAATTATTTTGGCAAGTGATAGGTTCAAATGCCAAGTAAAGTATATCAAAAGACAAGTTTTGAAGTTAATTAGAAACATAAAACTAACCAGCCCTATTGGGTTACTGATTATTTGTCTCCTCAAAAAGCACAAGCCACATAAGAGGCGTTCTATCTTTGCCGAATTCTGCGTTCGTAGAAACACTGAGGTACACAGTCACAGGCAACCTCAGTTTTTTAGAGGAGCAACCCATAGTTCACTAGATAAATAGTCTAATAAATACCATCGGGCTTCTTGGGTTCTGAATTCTTCTAAGTTCCTAAATTTGGCTGTGTGTCAATATTGCCTGGGGCCTTCGTTCAAAATATAGGTTTAAGCCCTACCCTCTGGAGGTTCTGACGGTTATGATTCTGAGCCTGAATTTTTAACAAGCCCTTGAGGGTGATTTCGATGCAGCTGTCAGTGGTGTGGGAACCACTGCTTTAGGTAGTCTATGCCTCAGCTGCCTCACATGTGAAGGTGCAGTTATACCTACCTACGTGGCTTCCTAGGGTTCAGAGAGCATGAAATGAATTATACTTGAAATTGTTTCACGAACCAAAAAAGTACTGCAAAAATATTAGGTGGCATTGTAAGTCATGTCTCTGCCAGGTATTGGTGTTAAATTTTTTTGCACAGTAGTCCTAAAACGTGAGAGCTTGTTATCCCCATTTAGAAGTAAACTGGGACATAAAGATAAGATAGAAATCTAGCTTTGTAAATCTTGAATTATCAAACAAGGATTCAGTAAAAGTTACCTGCCGATCATAACTACCAATAGCAGAACAAGCCAAATAATTTACGTACTTTTGTTTTTACGTAGTGTTTTTAAGGTACCTGGTGCCATCTTGATGACTTCAGTTAAATACATGTTTGTGGGACACTGTGCTTTTCACTTTGGCCAGGCCACAGTGAATAAGACTTAGTCTTTGTAAGGAAGTTGCAAGCTAGTAGAGAAGACTTCAAAACAAATTATGATAATGTTCTTAACATTTTTTTTTTTAAAGAATAAATCCTAAAACCATAACAAGACAGATTCTAAGTATGACGCACAAGTCAGAGGAAGGAAGATGTTAGGTGCAGAGCACAGCTGGAGACAGGAGGAGTGACTGCCCTTTCTCTCTTAACCCCAGAGGGACCAGCCTCTGTCAGGTGCTAGTGCAGCCGCAGGACCTTGCCCTGAAGTAAATGGAAGCAGATCTAAAATTGATGATGCAAATCATCTGCTAGGTAGTTTATGTCACCTATATTCCAACAGCTTTGTGGGTTGAGAGGGGCAGTAGCCCTTAGTAGAAGGAGTATGGGAATTTTAAACCTAACAGCAGTTGGTAATGTTGGAGCCAAGTCTGGCTTGCGCATAGATGTTGAAATACATGGCTTTACCTGGTGAAACAACTTTGCAGGACATAGCAGACTCTTCTTCCCTTTCAGCATGTTGGGTTTGCCTTGGTTTTGATAAGGGCATGATTGCTGTTAACCCGCTATGTGTATTGTGGATAGAGACCTGCAGGTTCACTATCAAGCTTCAGGGTACAGAAGCGGGAAGAGTGATGTGGAGAACATGCAACATTTGGTAGTCCAGAATCTTTACAGGAAGTGCAGAGGTAGCTTTATTGGGCAAATAATGTGTACCAAATGTTAGGAATAAAGTAGTGAAAAGCGGACATATAGTTTGTGCTCTCATGTTAACATTGGCAGAATATACGAGAACTTTCTTGAACTGTTCACTATTGGATAGCTCAGTATTAGGTTCACTGAGCATGCGAGTAGATGGGGATTTGAAACTACACGTCTTCCATAGTCGTGTCCTTGTAGAGCTTGAAGCTCACCAGAAAGCAGTGAGACTGCAAATCATTCCCAACGAGATGCTGACATAAATTAAACACAGTTTTCTGCACCATCCAAGAATACAAATACAGGTTGGAGTTTTTTTTACAGGGAACATCTGTAGAATGTTCATATATTAAGAAGATTTAAAAATGTCTTTTGTACCTTCTTGTATTAGTTTCCTGTGGCTTCTGTGGCAAAACTCCACAGACTTAGTGATTAAAACAACAGAAATGTATTCTCTCTCAGTTTTGGAGGCCAGAGTCTGAAATCAGTCCACTCAGCCGAAATCCGAAGTGTGCGCAGGGCTAGGGAAGCGCTTCCTCAGGGTTCTCTGGGAGGCCGTCTGTTCTTGCCTCTTGTAGTTTCTCATGGCTGCCGACCTTCCTTGAGACGTGGCTGTATCACTCATATCTTCCTTCACGGTCGTATCGCCTGTCTTCTGTCTGTGTCGGATCTCCCTCTCTCGTAAGGACACTTGTGATGCCATGGAAAGCCCACCTGGATAATCTCCTCATCCCAAGATCCTTGATCATAATCACAAACCTTTTTCCAAATATGGTAGGTTTTTCCAAATCTGTATGTTTCAGTGGATTTTTTTTTGGGGGGGGGAGTTATTTTTCAACTTGCACTCCTGTAAATTATTTGCAGGAGTGGGAAGGTTGCTTTTGAAATAATAACTTTTAGATGTAACTATTTTCAGTTACCTTAAGAATTCATAATGTAGTTTGTAACTTTTCAGGGTTAGCTTGATGATCCAAATTTGGGATCCAAGTTGGGAGGCATTTCCCCAAATTTTACCACATTACTTGCCATTTATAACGTTTTTTGAGCTTCTTGTCTCTAAATAATGGAGGTTATTGTTCTTTTAGGCTTGGCGCAAGCTGACAGTGGTAATTTTTATCAAGCATTTATTAAAAGCGAATCTAAATTTAAGAAAATGATATAAATTCTTGGAACTTATTTTAGCAATTTAGGAATTTTAATGACTGAGCAGGTGCAGATTGTAGGAGAGTAGTGAAAAATACACTATGACTACTTTTTCTTAAGTTGCTTTGTTCTCTCCAACTCGAAAATGTGTTAAAGTTGGACTGTCTTTTTAATTTTATTTTATTATGCTATACATTGTTTTAGCTAGTTAATTTTGGACTGGTCTAATGTAGCTTATTTTGAATAAGATGGGAGCACACATTAAACAGCGTTGTTAATAAAAAGAAAAGATGTTCATACTTACAACGGAAGGTGCCCATGTGGAGGGTTTTGCATTTGTGAGCTAGTCATGAACAGAAATGTATGTATGTATGTATTTCAGTACCTGATTCTTTCTTGAACCTATTTTTTTCTTTCATACTTTAAAAATAGACTTTTCATTTATTTTTCTAAATGTCTTAATACAGGTTTTGAAGTTCTTTTCAGGTGGTCTTATTATTTCAAGTTCCTTGGGTATGAAATTTGTTGTTTTTCTGCTGAATTTCTCGTGAAGGAAGGTTTCTTTGTGTGTTTGTAATTACTGTGCGTGAGTTCATCACAGAAACTTCTGAATGTATATTTTGAGGGAAGTACATATCTGTTTTCAGATATTTAGAGTCAGTGACACTTCCCATCTCCCATTTCTCAAATGTAATAACCATAAACAATCAGTCTGTTTACCTGACTCCCACTTTGTGCAACTGTTGCTATGGTTTTTACTCCTACATATGTTATATTATACATTATAAACTCTAGCTTACAATTTTATGATTTCTGCTTTAAGCACATTTTAAACTCCTACTTATAATTAATTTTTGTTTTAAACAATCTTTAAATTATGAGAAAGAAAACATTTATGAAAATTTACCTACTTATTTACCATTTCTGGCATTCTTCATTCCTGCATATAGATTTGTGTTTCTGGTCAGTATCATTTCCCCTCCGTCTGAAGAACATTTTTTGTAGTGCAGGTCTGCTGGCAAAGAATTCTTTAAGATTTAAAAAAACTTGCAAATGCCTCTGTGTGTGTGTGTGTGTGTGTGTGTGTGTGTGTGTGTGTGTGTGTGTGTGTTTGAAGGTTATTTTCACTGGATATAGAATTCCATATTGATAGTTTTTGTCATTCAGCACATTAGTGGTGGTGGTCCACTGTTTCCTGGCTTCCATCATTTCTCAGAGGTGTCAGTGACAATTACTGTTTTGTTGTTCTGTGTATACACAGTCGGCCTTCCATATCTGCTGGTTTCACATCTGTGGAGTCGACCAGTGCGGATTGAAAACAGTATTTTAGATCTGAGGTTGGGAATTCACGGACGCATAGGGCCGACTGTATGCATCGTTCTGCACCATTCTGTATAATGGACATGAGCATCTATGGATTTTAGTATATGTAGAGGAGGGGCCTGTATCCAACCAATCTGCTGCTGACACCGAGGGACAACTGTAGTATCTTTTTTTCTGTGCGGCCGCTTTCAAGATTTTCTTTTTCTCTTTGGTTTTAAACTTTTTGTCTAAGATGTGCCTGGGTGTAGTTATAATTTGAGAGATTTGTAGCCATGATTTCGACAAATATTTTTCTGCCCTTCTCACTGTCTTTTGATTTCATTTGTATGCGTCTTAGAACATTTGATATTGTTTTGCTGGTCTTTGAGTGTCTCTTCATTTCCCTTTAGTCTTTTTCTTTTTCCTTTAGATTGGATAATTTCTCTTGATCTGTTTTTAAGTTTACTGATTTTTTTTCCTGCCATCTTTAATATGCTGTGAAATCCATCCATTAAAATTTTCATTTAGTTTTTGTTTTTCACTTCCAGAATTTCCTTTTTGTTCTTTTTTTTTGGTAGTTTTTATTTTTCTGTTGAGACCCTGTGTTCACACTTTAAAGAGTATGTGTTCCTCAAAGTTTTTGAGCATATTTTCTTTTAATCCTTTGTATAAAATAGCTGCTTTGAAGTCTTTTTGTCTGCTAAATCAAACATCTGGTCCATCCTGGGGTTGGTGTTCCATTGACTCTTTTTTTTCCTGGACTGTGGATCACATTTCTTCATTTCATTGCTTATTTACTAGTTTTTAATTTGAATACCATGTTTTGTTCTTTTTAAGAGTATTAGTGCTTGTTCTAGAGGACTAATTGGTCGCCTTGAACTTATGTAGGTTTGGTTTTATACTTTATTATGTAAGATCTGTGGAAAGCTCAAGGTGACAGCCCCTTGAATATGGTGGGCCGTGACTTCCACACTGGGACTTTCTGTGAATCTTAATCTGGGTTTGGTTTTACACATTATTAGTATTGATCTGGAGTTGGCTGTACTCATGGGTATGGTTCTTAGTCTTGAAAGGGGTGAAGGAGTGTTAAGGTGCGTATTAATCACAGTTCTCCAGAAAAATAGACCAAATAGGAGATATATGGTATATTACAAGGATTTGGCTCACATAATTATGGAGGCTGAGAAGTTCCAAGATCTGCAGTTGGCAAATTGGAAACTCAGGAGAGTTGATGGGGTAGTTCTAGTAGAGTCCAAAGCCCTGAGAACCACAAGAGTTTGAGTTTAAAGCAGGAATAAATATCTATGCCCCAGCTGAATGCAGTCAGGCAGGAGTAGTTCTCTCTCACTTGTGGGAGTAATAAAAAGTCCCAGTGCTTTTATTCTGTTCAGGTCCTTAACTGACTAGATATGGCCCACCCACATTGGGGAGGGCACTCGGTCTACCAATTCATATGTTCATCTCATCCAGGAACACCCTCACAGACACACTCAGAATAATACTCGGCCAAATGTGGGGGGACCCAGGGCCCAGTCAGGCTGACACATTACATTAACCTTCATAAGCTGTTAACAAGATCTCTCCACTGTGTCTGGGTGGAGACTACGCATTCTCCCAGGCCTGCTGTCACTTCTGTTTCTGCTCCCAACCTCTTAGCAGGCACTCTGCTAAGTTTTGTGTAGTTTCACCCTGCCCTTGTGCATTCCGGTCCTCTTAGATCCCCTACGTAGACTTCTGGAGACCCCCTTCTGTGTAGCTCCTGTTTCTCTGTCGCCTGTCCCACAAAGATTCCTGCTGCTTCAGCTGCTTGAACTCTTTATCTTTACCTTCACATCTCAGCAGGACCGCCATGCTTTTCTTGGACTTCACTTCTCTCCATCATGTTGGGGAATTGTCCCCAGAGAACCAGGGCAAATGTAGCCTCAGCAGAGGGGACAATTTTCTTCTAAAATGCTAGCTGTATCCCAGAGTGTATTTCATGGAGTGGGCAGATTTTAAAATAATGTCATAGTAATGTGGGCCTTTGGGTGAGGGTCAGGTCTGGGGTAATTGAACCCTGCTTCCCGCTTAGTGTTGGAGTCATGGCCAAGGCAGATGCTATGGGTCTCAAGCTGTGCAGCAACGTGCGGTGACTGAGGGCTGCCACTCGTGAAGCAGCCATCCCATTGGATGCCTTTGTTGTTCTGTTCATTCTTCACATGTTCTCCTGTAACATTCTATTTCTTCTTGGTTTTATTCCTGTCTTCGAGCTATAGAGAGTAAGTCAGTTCATTCCATTTTTGTGAGACCTGCTTCATTATTTGGAAGTGTTTATTCATTGTTCCTTTAGTCTTCACTGTCTTGGCTGATGATCCTCGGGACTTCCAGATCCTCAACCTTCTATCACTTTCTTAGAAGTTTTGAATTTTCTCACGACCTCTCTTTATGTAGATCTAGAAATTAAAATAATTGGGAGCTTAAGAAGGCTTACAGATATAAAGACTACCAATTCAGGCCTCACTTGTCAAATTCTAGGAAAGATTGTTTCCAGTACTACCCATTCCTCAAATCTAAATGTGTTCTCCTCGTTATATTCTCGTAGCAATCTGTGCTCTCCCTCATAACCATTAGCACGGTTTGTAGTTGTAGAGTGGGATTTTGTCTGTTTCCCGTGTTGGACTGTGGGTTCCTGGAGGGCAGGCATAGTGACAGGAAATCCTCCTCTCTGTCTCTAGTACTCTTATTTGTTGAAGACGTGAATGATGAATTTGAAACTCTTTTCATGTCATGACATCATCTGACTTTTAGGATATTATTTGTGTGTGCGCAGTTGTTTAAAATTATTTTTCAGTTGTTTCAATAGGCATAAATGGTACTTTGAAGCGTACACAGAAAGATGTTTGGTTGTCCCTGTTTAGCTTTCTCCCCACTCCCAACACCACTGTCTTCTCAGCTCCGATTGTCCTAACCAGAGATACTGCTGTTAAAGGTTTGCAGTTATTTTTCTGGACATTTTCATTTAAAGATAAGTATGCTTATGTTCTTGTTATACACATATTTTATATTTGCAAATAATTCTGTACAGCAATGGAGTTTGAATGCTCAATTAAAATAGCCATTCAATATTTTGCTTTTTCCCTTGGTTTGATAATCAAATTTTTTCAGTGCTTATTTTGCTTTCACATTTCTTGTAAGTAAAGCACATCACTTCTAGATCTCAGTTTCTAATTTGCTAAGGGATTGATTCGAATGAGATGGAATTGAAGACCTGCTAGCTCTAAATATGAAAATTTCAGTGTTCTTGTATAATTCATCTGTATTAGTTACCACAAGAAAATGTGGTATTCTGTCTAATATGAAAAAGTAGGAAGATAAAAATCAAATATGACTTTGGGTAGCAAAAGACAATTTTGGGGTAAATTGTTAAAATGTTCATTTTTTTCCCCTAAGAGTGACTGGATAATATAAGCCGTTGGAACTAGTAGTGGGATCTGTCCCTCTCGTGGACTTTGGCACTAGGCAGTTTGCTCGTTATTGATTCTGCAGAGCTAGCTGATGGCATCCTGAAGAGAGTTTCACCCCAGCTCCCTGAGTTTTCACACCACACTGCACATTTGTTAACACACGAATGCTCTGGAAACTTTTATGGAACAAAGATTACACGGGTAAATCTTCGTTAGTGGTCTGTTTAAAAACGGTGTTTTAAGGAAAATAGTTTCCAAAGCTATTTTAACCTTTTTCTCTTCTCCCCAAAGAGAAACAAAATAAAAATGCAGATTTTGTTCAATCAAGGTATATTTGTAAGCTCTTGTCATAAAATGTTATCGAATCCTTAAATCTCTTGTAACTGGCTTTTTTGTCAAGTAGCTCACTTATAGTTTAAATAATTGTATTTCTTATACTTAAAAAATCAGTTGATTTTTTTAAAACTTAATTATGGAACACTGCAAACATAAACAGAAGTAGGGAGACTAATATAATGAGCCCCCATGTCTCTGTCCCTGTGCTGCTTTGGCAGTTATCAGTATTTCACTCATCTGGTTTTTCTGACATTTTTAATATAAGTAAAACCAAATTAAAAAATATTCTTTTTAGTAAAGAGGCTTGGTAATTTAACAGAAAAAAAAAAACCAAACAAAACCCAAACTATGCTCAAGTTTCATCTGATTATGGCTATTTATATGGAGTTGATAATTATTTAAACTGTTTTTAGGTTATACAGTTCTCTCTAGCAAAAATACTTGATTTTTTGCCTTTTGCGTTAAAATAAGTTGTAGAGCTAAACCACGGCACACTAATTTGTTTCATCATTAGATTTCAGGTATGACTCAATCGTCAGGTATTGTCGATAGTCATTTCAGGTATGACTAATATCTTAAATATTTAAAAATTTTAACTCAGTTGTTTCAACAAACCAACCAAAAGCAGATGGTTTAGGAGGTGTGTTGGTTCGATGATTGTGCTTTTTTCATCTCCTGTACTGAGAGTTGGCTGTAGTTGAGGAAGCTGGTCTTCTGGAGGGTGAGATGAACAAGGTTGTTATACTTCCTGGGGCTAGAGGCTGACATGCATACAGTGTTACCTACAGTTCGAGGCAGAGTTGGGGTAGGGCCGCAATTATGGTATATAAATAAATGTTGCCATGGCGGGGACGAGGAGGGGATGGTGTCCATAGGGGATGCCGGTGGGACACTTTCTGGGGGAGAAAGCATTGGTCTTGGGCTTGTAGCATGGTGTTGACAGGCAGAGATGCATAAGGAAGCCTCATGGAATATAGCCTGAGCTAAAAAGTGGCATTTGGGGAATGGGCTTTGTTTTTTGTGCCTGGAGTGTAGATTTGGGGAAAGTGGATAGTAGGAGATAAAACTGGCAAGGTGGAGGTAATGATAGTGTGAAATGTAACACTACTTCGCAGTGATTGAAATGCTGTAGTCTACTGGGTCACTGATAATCCAGGTCACTGATAATCCAACAGTTTAATGGGATTACCCTCACTGTACAGGTGAGGACTGTTAGTCACTTAGGAAGGAGTTTAGAACTTTGCTTGTGGCCACCCAGTGAGTGGTGGAACCAGGAGTTAACCTAGGGTGGGCCGACTCCCGAGCCTGACGGCTTAGGGCCTTGAATACCAGGTTAAGCCACGCGGGACACTTTTGTGGGCCTTCCTGTGGATAGTGAGCTAGCAACATATTATTTGATTTTTAAATGCGAAGATCTTTAGTGGTTTATTATCGTGAGTATTTACTCTGTATTGGAGTTTTACAACTTGGCTGTACTTAGAGGGTGCTCTCAGAGTTGTCGCCTTTAGCTACATTCCATGACAGCGTTATGTTAAGATGGAGGCTGAATGTCTTGGACCGTTTTTTTCCTGATGACAAGATGTGTTTATTTATACAAGTTGTAATGTAATGAAAGGTATAAAGAAGAAAGGTAAATTTTACTCAGATTTTTATTAGCCAAAGACACTCCTCATTAGTAATTTTATATATTTTCTTCCGGAGTTTTTTCTGTACATTTATTTTACTTTCCTGCGATTGTGCTTTGGGGAAGAGTTTTTAGTTCTTTTCTGATAAGACTTTCTCTCTCATATAATACAGTTACTGTAAGAAGAACTTAAATGATTACATAATGTTTTGTCATGTGAATACCACAAACCTTTTTGTGTTGACCATTTTATTTCTAATTTTTTAATATTTTAGTGATACTTTTATATATAAATTTTGTATTTTCTATCATGAAATGGATATTTAAAAGAGAGCGGACATGTGGGAAAATAGACTACACATGGAACATGAAATCCGTGCTACATGGAGAAAACCCTGTGTAGGAGCAGTGCTTCCTGTTGCCAGGGCTCTCGTTTGAGTATACTTGGTACAGGTTCGGAGAGCATAAATCGAGAAACAGAGCTTGAGATTGGCGCAAGAAAGATGGATGAAGACTGGCTAATTAGATTCGAGAAGATAGATTGAGTGTCTTGGTGTTCAGTTGAAGGAGAAGCCGAGGAATAAGACTGTGCATATGAAGAGTGTTTTGTAGGCTGTGAATAGCTATTGTCTGTTCAGTGTAGAAAAAACATCATGAACTTAAGTTAGTCTAGAGGAATTTAACATATAGTTTGTGACTAAGTCTTGCAAATTATTGATATAATCATGAGAATTATTTTTTGAGATGGGTAGATTTTCACTGTATTCAGGATTTTATTTTGCTTACAAAGGACAGGGTACTTATAATGGTGCTTTAAAGGTCTTTCAGACTTTGATTCCTAAGATTTATTTTAATATTAATTCCAATTTTCTCACTTATTGTATGTCTCTTGGTCTGGTCTTACATGGAAATAAGAGAGCAGTAATACTACGTTAAGGTTTGTAGTTTTGATTGAAAGGGCAAACTAAAATAAGAAAACAAACAAAACCCCACTTAGACAACTAGAGAAATAGCATGCCCGCATGTACAATTGATTTGCAGGTCTGTGAGCAAGGACCCAGAAGTTGAACATCCAGTCTGGTGAGGCCAGTGGAGTTTGAAGTATAGGTTGGGAAAATGTTGACATTAAAAAAAATCTTGTATATTAGGATTGTGACAGTGTGACTACATACCCTATTTATGTCAGTCATTTTTACATAATTTTCATTGATAAGAAAATTCTAGGTCAAGAGTTTCAAGTTTAAGATTCTAGGTTTAAGGTTTTGTTTCATTGTAAAATGCACATTCATTTTAGAAAATTTGGAAAATACAGAAGATAATGAATAATAATTTACTGTGGTTCTTCTGCCTGGAGATAACTACTATTTACATTTAATGTATAACCTGTTTTTTTCCCTCATGCAACTGTTTTCCTCTCCTTTTAAAAAACAAATATAATCATTTGGTGTCTGTATACTGCTTTATCACTCACTTTCTTTTGGCAAAAAAAAAAATCTTTTCTATGTAATTCTACTATATCAATGTGTTCATGAACATCTGCTATGGTATGATAGAAATATGAGCTCACCAAGCGGTAGATAATGTCACTGGGGTAAGAATGTAACATATAATTAACAGTGCAAGTTCAGAGGAGAGGCTGGGATGGCTCTAAGCTGAAGGGGAATAGAGGTGGATTTGAAGGATGGATAGAAAGATTGAGGTAAAAAAAGGGGCAGATTTTATTTTTTATTATGATTATTTATGCCTACAGCACTTTGTCTTCCTAGGTGGTCTCCCATCCAACTACTAACCAGGCCCGACTCTGCTTAGCTGCCGAGATCAGACATCGGGCTTGTTCAGGGTGGCTTGGCCGTAGACCATGGACCATGGCTCCACTGGGGCGCGAACCCAGGACCTTCTGCGTGTAAAGCAGACCTGCTAACCGCTACACTATGGAACCACGTCCAAGGGGCAGGTTTTAGATAGGGGAAATGATTTGAGCGTTGGTAAAGGAGGTTAAATGGCATTTTAAAGAATACCATGCTGAGCTCTGTGTTCAAGACAGTAAGATTTGATCAAATGTTCCTAAGTACAGTGCGGTTAAATTTTGTTTGAAAGTCATGTGCTTCAGGAAGACATGTGCCAGCCACATGCAGGATAAATTAGGACAAGCTGCTTTTAAGTACAGTAGTTCCCAAACCTGACAGTGCTCGGGAATCACCTGGAAGTTCTTGTTTAAGAAAGAAAATAATCCAAAAACCCAACAGGTTTTTGGGTCTTTCTCCAGGCTTCCTGAATAAGGACCTTTCGGAGTGGAGTCAGAAGTCTAGTTTGGGGAACCTCCCTTAGTGTTTCTGATGTATCATCAGGATAGGAGATGCTCGGGTCTGGGGGCATCTGTAATACCAGGTGTGAAATAAGGACCTGGATCAATGTGATTGCAGTGGGCATGGAGAGGAATGCAAAGGCACGAGGCATTTTGAAAATTGATAGGATTTAGTAAAACCATTTAGAGGAAGTCACCTGTTGCTAGTGAAGTCACCGGAAGAAAGATGGTGGCAGGGGTAGAGATGGGGCTGGTTGTGTTGGGAAGGGGTGAGGATGCATTAGGCATAGTGAGTTGTGGTAGTAATGTGTCACTGTAAGTGACATCCAGCAGCTTGCTGGTCTAGATATTGAGTGGGAGGTTAGGGTAGGACAAGAGAGTCCAGGATACTTAGTTCAAAGTAAACCTTTGAAGTACTTTTGGAGGGAAAGATAAATAGAGAAATGAATGGAAGAGCCGGGAGCTAGAGGTAACAGCAGAGGTGGGGTTACTACGAGTGAGAAAAAGGCATGGGATTTTTGGAGGATAACTGGTACTCTGAAATATATGACCACATGTTTTAAGAATTTTTGAGGAGGTAGCATTTTTTCTGTAAGTTCCACAAGAGTGTAGCAGGGAAAACAAGTAAAACTAACTCACTTTATGACTCTTAGTAATAGGCTTGTTGGAGGAAAATGTAAACTGTTAATAGTAGTGTGTGTTTTTGATTAATTCTGGGCCTTCCTTGTTATTTTTCTGTATTTTTGAAATGCAAGGATAATTAAAAGCAGTGGTTTATAAAATTACATATAATTATATATGTATAAAAGTACTTATTACCAACTAAGTATATGTGTGCATGCATTTATATAAATTATATATAATGTATATTTTATAAATAAAATTACATATATGCATACATATATTATATATACTTCAGACCATCCTATTTAGAAAAATCAGTGCTGTCAGAAGAGAGAGAGCAGAGTGGCTTTCCAGTGTATTTCTTAGACACTAGTTATGAGAAGGGTTTGCAGACTATTGAACATATTGTTCCTAAATGTCTTCTGTTTGACAGATACTGCTTTGTTTGCAGAATACATGCATGAGTGAGAGCACCCCAGGTGTTCAGGTGAGGGAGGGAGATGTAATCAGGGGTAACACTAAGCATTGGATCTCAACCTTGTTTGATTCTCAGAGAACGTAGAGGTCACTGGGCCACTCCTTTTTAATTCCTCTTTTGAACTAGAATTGATTTGAATAATAGGAAGTTTGAGTACATTATGTGTAGGTGATATAAAAGTATCTTAAGGAAGCACATTAACAGAAGACATTGAAAAATCTTGGTGTTCTGTTCATATTACTTTGCTCTTAATTCCAATTAACAGGTTAGTAAAAGCAGGCTCCAAAGGTTCAAAATTTATGGTAGTGAAAATTGGGAAACAACCCAAATATCTTCCAGTAGGTATTTGCTTAAAATAAACATATCTGTGCAGTGGAGTACTATACAGTTATTTTAAATGGTGTAAATGTAAACTGTTGATGTAAAGATGAAAAATTATAAAAACAAGCAGATTCATTATTTGAGGGTGGTGGAATTTTGCGTAACTTTTAGTTCTTTATTGCTAGTTTCTTCTAATTCTTTTAAGTAATGAGCATGTAATTTTGTAATCAGAAAACAGTCATTTATATCAGATAAATGATGGGAGAAAAACTGGAGGTTTTAAATTTTAAATGGAGAGAATACTAGCATTGTTCATTTCTAGCTTGTGAACAGCAGACTCGCACACAGTTGGGTAGGAATGGTGACAAGATTTGTTTTTAAGGCATATAGTTCTGATGAGAATGGCCCGTAATGGGTGTGTAAACAGAACAAGGAAGGCCCTGACCAAGATAGGAACAGGAGAAATGGAGTAATGAGGCCAGTTTGAAAGGCTTTTCTGAGGTGAAATCCAGCACAAGAACTCGTGAATTGGATTTGGGCTGAGCAATAGGAAAGAGGTCCGAGATGGTCAGGATTTTAGTTTGGGAGATTGATGTGATGGTGACACCAATTAACCAGGACTGAGAATACAAGAAGTGGATTAATTCCTGCCCTGCATGGTCTCTTTGTTTTTTTGAGCTGGGTAGAAGGATGGGGAGGGGTAGATTCAGGCCTGAGAGCAGCAGGTTTAAAGTCACTTTGGTTGGATTTGATTTATGTCTCTCTTTCATTAGCCATGTGTGACTTGGGGAGACTTGACTTTACTTCTGGGCCTTAGTTTCCTCCCCTGTAAAATGGGGATAGTAGTTCTACTTAATCTTCCATAATTATTTATGGGGATTAAGTGGATTGAAGGAAATACGTGTTCATTAAAGAAAAGACACCTCATATGCAGTGATTACTGGGAAGCGGTAGTAACTGAGGGCTTCAAGCTCAGTTCTCGGGCTCTTGGGAATGCGGGCCTAAAACTCTGCAGAGAAGTGGGCGAGAGGCAGCCAGTTTTTAAAAGTCTGCTTAACTCCACATATAACTAAAAAATTTCTTAATGTTGACTTTAGACCAGCTGTCTTAGAATGTGCCTTCTGGACTTTAGTCTGCATACAATTGGGCTGTTTCTGATACCTGTTTAGTGGTCACTCTCCAGCAGTGGGAGCTGGGTTTCTGCAAAGCTCTGTGGTCTGAGAATTCATATTTGAGGAACTCAGAATTCAAGAGAATACATGTAGATAATGTTGATAGACTCGAAGGCTGAAATAAACTTGTGCAAATTCTTGTTTTCACGCTCAACTAAAGGAAGACAAAGGATAGCACATGAAATAGAGTATCAGTGGTAGTTGATGTATTTCGAATCAGTGACAGGGTTATTCTGTACTTTATACTTATTGAACTAACTTACCCTAGAAATTTTCAGTGTCTCCTGCAGTTTTAGAAAAGGTATTTGTCAGTGCATTACGCATTGTTATGGATAACATGCGTTTGAGATATTTCCCTCTGTTTTTTTTGTAATTAATTATTGGTGTATCCATACACTCAGTGCCTTAATTTTGTTTAACTTGAGCCCAGATATCATCCCAAAGAAGCAAAATAACTGGATGCTCGAGGTAGCAAAAAATTGGGGCAGTATTTATTTATCCCACTCAGTTCTTAGTTCTTCACCTTTTCTCCAGTGCTTACCTCAGATTTGTGTTAGTGTCCTCCCCCCACACACACATAATTTCACGAGAAACCACATCCTTCTAGCCCCTTTACCACGTACCTCAGCTGCTCCCGCCTCTGACATGCCTTTGGAGTTGTTTAATGCACGACCCAGGTTTGTAATCCTTCATGTTCTTTTTTCTTGCCCAAGGCAGAAATGACTTAACTGCTCTTGGTTTTTACCCTCGTTTTACTTTGTCTCCTTTAAAAAATTTTTTTTTCAGTTAAGGGAATATATAACAATATTGTTATATGCTGTAATCAGAATTTCTCTGCTAGGCTAACTTTTGCGGAGAGTTACGTTCCCATTCTCCTAAACTGAAATGTTTTCTAGGAATTAATTTCCGATTTAGGAGCTTTATGTCCCGTTGAGGATGGTTGAGGATGGTTGAGTTAGAAGAGTGAGTTCAGAGTCAGACTTAGACACACCCAGATTCTTGCATCTTTATGACTTCCTTGTAACTGTTTCAGTGATCCTTGATGAGAGGCATTTTGGTGGGCTTGGAAAGTATGAACTTCGCTGTGGGACCAGAGCTCAGGGCCAAGCTGGTCAGTCATTCTGACCCTGCCTTCCCCATTGACGAGAGGGAAACAGCGCTGCCTGCTCACAGCACTGCCAGGGGATTAAATGTGTTGGTGCATAGTGTTCAGCCAAAGTTCTTTTTCCTATAGTTTTACTCATAATCTTGATTTGATATCACGCTCTAAAATCTCGTGCATTTTGCCTTTTTAATTTTTTTAAGACTATTTCCTTTGGGCTTGGGGGGGTATCATAAATATTCTTATTTTTAGGATTTCACTTGAAATTCCCAGTTAGTGAAAATACTTCTTCTTTGTATGCTATTTAGTTACTTTATTGGGAATTAGAATTATAGATTTTTTTTCTTGTGCATTAGGTATGGAAATCTTAACACTTCTTTATTTTTTCCATTTGACTCCTTTGGCTATTATAATTCTAGAAGATCTATTTCTAAAATTATTGTGTGGAAAAAGATGTTTTCTTCTGTTATTTCCTTAATCTGTTAGTGTAAATGAGTAGAAGTTTATAAGGAAAGCTGCTCACAGTGTATAATTTTTAGATAATCACATTGTACTTTTAATTCATGGAATCAAATTTTAGATCTATCAAGTAAGTTTTTCTTGATTTTATTTTTTTAGCTTATTCTTTTTTGAGGGCTAGCTTATTCTTAGTTGGCATCTTCTGAATTATCTAAATCGTCCTTTTAAATCCCATTGTGCATTATATTTCTTTGCTGTGGGATAAAAATTTCAAATTGTGAAATATACATATATGACTGTATCATGTAAAGTTAGAAGATGATCACAAACGACTGTGCCCTTCCACCCAGCTCGAGAAATGACACAGTGCTTAACAGCACTTCCGACCCTTGTGTCATGCTGATTGTTTTCATTTGCTGCTTGTAATACTTCTCTCCTACTTATTTCGAAATTATATATGATTTTTAGTTTTTATGTCATTACAAAACATTGTGACGTTAGGGAAAACATTATACCTGCCATTTGATTCATTAACTCCTGAGTTAATCTGGATTTGCCGTATCATGCTACTGTATTCATTTCAGTTACAGTTTTGCCACTCTTGGTCTATGTGGATTAGTATTAATTTTAGAAATCTTAGCATGTCCCTGCTTTTAATTAGGTGTCTTGACATTCTCCCCCTCCCCTCACCCTGAAGATGTGCTTGTTGTACATTAATATTGTGCAGTGATTTTTAGACAACTAAAAGATGGTCTGTAGATCTAGTTTCAAAACCACTTAAGCTCAGTTCCTAAAGTGTGCATAGATCGTTATATTGCCTTTGGCAAAATGTGAGCTAAAACACACTGTAAGAGATTCTCAGGATTATGGGAAGTTCATGTGGTAAAGATAGTAGATGTTTTTCATTAGCATCTAATCTTTGTTCCATAATTTGTGAATGATTCCATTTGTAGGGGAAAGATGAAAAATTCACTGTAGGTTTTTCTCAGAAAAAATTTAAAATGTCTGTTCTTTTCATGTAATTTGTCTCGGTTTTTAAGCTGCTTTAGAGAAAATTATACCTGTAGTTGGCAAAGTACATTTGGTGTTTGCTGTTATCCACTTATCCTCATAAAACTCTCACTAGATATAAACATGTTTTGTGTGTGTGTGTGAAAAATGACCACCCTGAAGGATATATGGAATAATCACTAGAATTGTTATTTAAAGCAATCCAAGGTCAAGATTTAAGGAGTTTATCGTACTCAGTACATGATAGTTTTAGTTGCTGCATATGTCAGCAGCAAATTTTGTTAACTGATAGAGATACTTTACCCTTTGCTAAAGGCTGCTTTTCAAATGATGAGTGATTAATGGATGACTTTCCTAAAATAGATGTCAGTTTTAGGGTCAGACGATTTTGATGATCCACAGTCAGATGACTATCAATTGTGCAACTGGCCCACCCATATTATCTTCAGATATTTCAAGCAGTTATGAAATAACCTGTTAATTTCTTTCAATAAAATAAAGAATGCTAATGTGTTATTTGATTCTGCTTTTTTATATCAGTCATATGTTTTCCTATTGAAGCCATTGAAGTTGACAGGATATACGTAGCATTGGAACATATATGTGAAGAATATAATAATACAGTTTATAGCTAGAGATTTATGTTTTTTTCCTCCATGGTCCATGCTAGAATTGAAAACACTGACCATTTATGTGGGGAAAAATTGTTAGAAAACTATGGCTTTGAAGTAAAAATCTTTAATCTTCATAATTCCAATATTTACGAATAAAATTATTTCGATACTATTTTAATAGTATTTGAGTGCTCATTCATTTATCCCAAATTGAGTATCAATTGGTCTCACTTCTGGGGTTTTACTTGATAGCATAGCAGCATCTGAACTGGAAAGGTGGTTTTACAGGAATGGAATCTCGAAGATAGGTAGTAATTTTAGACACAGGCGATTCCTAATTTACAAATAATTTATACATGTAAACCCCTGTCTCTGAGCTCCTCTTCCAGTTACTGCTATTTAGAGTACAGAGTTAGAACTTTAAAGGGACATAGGAGTTCAAAAGTAGGAGAAGTAAATGAAAAGCATTTATTTGGGGTCAATAAATGTTGACTCAAATCTGTTAGGACCCACTTCCCTAAACAAAAATTTTTCTTTAAACTACTTAGTAGTTTTTTACTTTATTTTGCAGCACTATTAGAATCCTGCCAGTTAGGGGTTCATTCAGGCTAACTAGCATCCTCCTTGAAAATTGTAAATGTTAAAGTGAATTATTTCAGCCCTGTTGATTTCTTCCTGTCACATACTTGAAATGAACTGCTCCGAGCCAGCAGGAGCTTTGGATAGTAACTTAGGAACATACTTAGCGGAAAGGGTTATTATTAAGCAGGACGATCGGGTTGCCATGATGTAAAATTTAGGGAATTACAAGCAGTAGGAGTTGAGAAAGTGCTAACAGAGGAAACGGCCTATTTTAGAACTTGTCGACATAAATAGAGACTCGAGAGTTGGTGAACCTTCTGTGTGTGTTCTGCAGGATCCCCGCTGCCCATGACCAGTGATATCTTTGGGGATCAATAGGTTTCTTTTCGCTAGCCTAGGAATTTAGCCAGCATAAGCAACGTTGTGTTTTATTAGGAATACTTACTGAATTTCATGCTATCAATTTAAAAAAACATTTTTTAAGTAGAACTCCTTTGTAAGTTAGACTTTAGCCTCTACTTGTCTTTGTCTTTTTTGCTATGATCCCGGGCTCTCTCTCAGTTGATCACAGTGAGGTTGCTTTTGCTTTCCCATCAGTCGTTATGGAATTTGCTGGGCAGTCCTGAAATTATCAATGGAAGCAGTGAGTAGGAGGTACAGTGAAAGAATTACAATAAAGTAAGAGGAGCCATTCGGAGAGCAAAAGAGGGCCTGTGGGCTTTAGGGGAGCAGTTGTGAGCAGTGTCTCAGAACTTCATTCACCAGTGACGTCGGTAGATTGGCATGTTATCTTTCCCGTAGAGTAACTTTCATGACCTCTGATTACCTCTGATAGTAAGCCAGGAAAAGTGCATTCACACGCTGATTTGATGGAGATTATACACTATAGATTTCCCCTACCAGATAAATTACATAGAATAGTGAAATGTTGACTTTTATATCTAGAAGTGTGTGACATTTTCATTGGTTGTAGGCAGATTTTAAAATGTTTTTCTCCTTGACAATTTAATACTTTATATTTCATACCTAATTGATATTCATTAATGAAAATTATTTTCAAGTAAGCTTAAATAAGTGTGAGTAATGAATTTGTTTTATTTTTATCTCTATTTTGGGTATTGTGGCTACAGTAGATGTTCCTCAGTTAGGGGTCATTGTCTTGCGCCCTTATCTCTTACCGTAATCTGTTTCTCTTCACACAGTTATAGTTTTGCTGCCGGACTCTTCCCTCCCTCCCCCACCCCATCAGGATGATATGAGACTGGGAAGAAGACGATGCATACAGGTGACTCAAGTTTTAAAATACAGTAAAACTGTGGCTGTCTGAAAGAATGTGGGAACTGGTGGTGTATTTTGAATGGGGGAGCTTTCTGATAAACAGCATTAGTGGGGAGAATTATTTAGAATTGTAAATGCAAAGAGAATTGGGATATTCGTTAAACATCTTTGGGACTCGGTTCGATAATTGGTGACTTAATAGTGGTGTTAATACAAATATAGCTTAGTAATTGTTAGTACTTTTCAAAAGTGTATGGTCGGCTAATACTTTGATGAGAACTGAAGTACTTCTGTTAGAAATAAATGTTTACCTTTATGGCTGAATGCATGTCCCCTCAGATCCCCGTTAGAGCCAATCGTTTAAAGGCACAGGGAGTAGATGTTACTGATGCATCTGAAATAAGACTGACAGTTAAAATGAGGATGTTATACTTATCTATATGGCTCCTGTAAAAAAAAATAGTGTGGGATTGTTCTTTCTTTCCTTGTTCCCTCCCGCTTTCCTTCCATCCCTTCCTCCATCTCTTCTGTCTTCCCTCCCTCCTTCTTTCTTATCCTTTTGTCATTTGTGTTTGTACAGGAGAAGCAGCATGAAGGCATTTTTGAAAGAATAATTTTGATTGCCTTATAATTAATTGAGGTGATCTTACTCATAAATGGAAAAATTGAAGCTCATCCATATATGCCTGTGTTCAGAATCTAGTGTAGGTAATGGATAAATGTTACTTTTAAACTTGTATCTTCTCAACTCAGGCAGATTGTGAGGCATTTTGTTGAACCAAGAGGCTTGTATTTGTAGACTGTGTCAGAGATAGTCTTATTTGATTATATTTATTAATGGTTTGAAAACGTGGTCTTTAACTGGAAAAGAAATAACTACATAAATCTCAGGTAGATATTTCATTACATTATTGGTGTGGCTGTTAAAGTTTTTGCGATTGGTTTTTGGTTTTGGTCATCTTTGTTTTTTAAACATAAAAAAATTACCATTTTTTGACTTTAGAATGGGATTTAAAAAACATCTCAGGTGTACCATTTCGTGTGAAGAAATGTGCTTGAATATATTTGCAAATGACAGATCATATAATATTTTACATTCATGAGGGACACAGAATATAATTCTTTTTTAAGGAAAAAGGTGATGGAGTGGTCATCTCCGTATCGTTTCTCAGGCGTGCACATAAATGTTTGCCTGTGGTGTCAGAGGTACACCATGCACACGGTCTGGCCGAGTGGCTGGTAAAATCAAGACGCTACTGAGGCTGAACATCACCGTCGTAGAGAAATAAATAGGAATATTTACAGAAAAATTTTAGAATTTTATGAACGTTTTGTTGTCAGAGTTTATGAGTTTGACCTCTTGGTGCAGAAACAGTTTCTCAGTACTGTCAGTGCCCGGATTGCTCGCTGGGCACCATACTGCACATTGGCTATCGCAAGTAGATGCTCACTTTCAACTGAGGTCAGTAGAGGAACAAAATACTTTGGGTATCTCATAGATTTATTCGTGAATGTTAATACTTTTGAAGATTTTTCCCTTATGAAATTTCGAAGCGGCAAAGTTGCTGTTTTATCTCTAGTTTCTCTTTACAAGATACGAAGTTTCAGAAAGCTCTCTCTCGAAAGGCTTATGGATGAAATGAAATATCTAAAGAGTAAATGCCGTTTATAAAGCTTATCTAGTTAATTTTATTAATTCTAGAACACAAAAAACTACAAAGATTAGATTTATGATATAATCCAGTCTCTCTTACTGGGCCTTATATTCTTTAAACATTTTCAACATTTATTGGCTTATAAAGGAAAAAATCCAAGAAGGAAGGTCTGGTTTTCTCTAATATATGTATTGGCTGTTGATGTATTTCCCTTTTAACAATTTGAAAGTTAATAATTGTTTTTGAACATAAAATGAACAGCTTTCACGGTCCCCAGAGGAGGGGGCAGATGTGTAGACAAATGATGTAATGGATGTTTTTGGTGCATTTTTAAGACTTATTTACTGAATTCAAAGCATCTACAGTAAAAACAGAAAACATTCTCTGGTTAGTAGCATTCACAGTAATGGCTTCACCTGACACCTACATACCAGAGTTATCAGAATCGACACTTGTGTCCAGCTCCTCTCTCCTGAGCTCCAGACTCATGTAACTGCCTCCTGGACGTCTCTCCAGCACACACCTGCTCCTCTCTCCTTTATTCATGGTAGTGATAAGTGACACCATTCTGCTTCCCGGCATCCTGGGAGCCCAGGGAACCCTTTGAATTAAGAGGTAACCAAGTTTAATTTAGGATGTAGAATCACTGACTTCCGAGATTAAATTTGAAAATGCACTGCCTCAGAGATTACTGTGCACATTAATATAAAGGCTCTTGCATTTTAAAAATGTATTTGATAAAAAAACCTCCCCTCTCTTTTAGTTTTAATTTATACTCACTAACATCCAGTGGAACATTAGTTAAGAAAAGCCTGTGGATACAGCAGTTGGTATCATTTTTACTCCTCATTGTCATGGGCTTCTTTAACAGCTGAACTTGTTTTTTAGCAATAGTGATAGGTTAGTCACTTTAAAACTTGAAATAGTTGTAGAACATACAGAACTGCAACGCTTTGAAGATGAATAGCCTTAGAAATTTATTTTATATTGTGCTGATTTGTTCATGTTGCCGTTATATTTCTCATATATATATATCTATGAATATAACTGCTTAAACCTATTTGATGTGGCAGTTTTTAATTTTAAATTCTCTAACTCATTTTAAAATGTGAGTTTTGTAGGGCAAAGTTTGCATCCTTCAGTGATCACAGGAGGATGGCGTATTATTACAGAACAATTAGAAATCAGATCCGTAAATAAAAAAAAAATCAATTTTTTGACTCTCGTTCATACACGGTGCATTGGGGGAATCAGAGGGTTTGTACATTTTAATATTTTGGTATGTGGTGCCAATTTGCCTCCTTCTGCAATTGTCCTTTACACCGTCTTGTGTATCTGGTCCTTTTCCATATGTGTTTTCCCTCCTTCAGCCGTCATTCATTTTTTGACCCTGAGAAGTCTGATTTTGCTCTTAATCAGTGAATTTATATGTTTTTTGGTGAATGGTAAATTCAGTGGATTTATTTTTGCTCTAAGGTTTTACTTTTTCTCCCTGTTTATTAAATGTTACACAATCACTGAAAAAATTTGGAATTTTATAAAAATATAGATCATTGGAAGGAAACATTTCTCAAGTTCTGTCCAATGAACTATGGCCCATTCCTTTCTAGTTTTTTGGTTTCAGTACCATTTTTGATTGAGATAATCTCAAATATTTAGTTGATATGCTTGAGTAAAACCTTTTATATTACATATATCTTCTCTTTTATTGCCTACCATTAGATCATAAACATTTTCCTATGTCATCAGCAACTAATTGTAGTGATCTTTTGTCGCTTTGAACTTGGAGCAGATCCAGAGCATTTAGAACTATAACTGTTTTTGAGGGTGAATTACTTAGAAATTTATTTTAAAGTGTGCCGATTTGATATTTCATGTATGATCATTTCCTAGTTGTTAGATATCTCTTATTAGACATTTTTTTTTAAAACTTTTTACCTATTTTAAAATAGTAACATCTGTGCATAAATGTTTGAATGATAAATTATTTTTTTGGTAATTTATTTTTAAAAAGAGTATAAATATTGAGTCATAGGGTTTGATAAATTTTTAAGGCCCTTGGTAGAACTTTTCAGAAAGCTATCTAGTAATACCTACCAGTTTATACTCACTAGCATTACATGAATGTATGTTTTTTAGTATATCTTTGTTGGGATTGAGTATTATAGTTAAAAATCTGTAATTCTACTGGCAAAAAGAAGAATCTTCTATTTTAGAAAATATAAAAGTGATCATGTATACTCAGTGGAGGAAAAAGTTCAAGTGCTTCAGAAATGAATAAAGTAAGTGACCAGTCTAATAGTTTGGTGGATAGTCTCCTCCAAGAATTATTTCTTTTTAGCAAATGGTTTTTGTTTAATGCTTTTATGGAATTTGCATTTTTGCTTACTGGTTTTTTGTTCCAACTATAGTCTGATTCTCAAGGTCAAAGAGCTAAAGCTTATCCTCTTTGCATGCCCTGTGTCTGCCTGGCAAGTTCCTGGGACATAGAAAGTACTCACCGAATATTTGTAAAAAGAAGAATTTTTGCTTTCCTAATTTGTAACAATTTGAATGTCTGCTTTAGTAAACTTAGAATGGTTTTAAGAGCTTCTCATTACTTACTTTCTTTTTTTGTTTCATATTTTTATTTAAATTTCTAATTTCTAAGTAGAATCAATCAATTATGATTGCATCATGTATATATCACATAAGAGAACAATGCTATTTATAGAAAAGGGAAACCTGAGGTTAGCTATATTGGAAAGTTGAATTTCTTAGATCTTAGTGCTGTTATTCAAGACCCAGGTGAAGGCAAATAGATACCTAGTCATTTGTTTAGATTTTAAGGATAGTTAACTAAATGCGCACCCCCAAAGAATGTTTGAGTTTGGGGAAGATGACAGCAGGGCATAGTTTTTGAATCTTCGTAATTTTCACTAAAAACAGACAGGTACAAGGACAGCAAAACTAAAAATTCCGGTACACCTTCTATAAAACTAGGAGAACAAACCCTAATACAAGTAGGTGGAGACAAATCTCCATTAACTACCTGTGTGGTGTCATTATTTGCACAAAACGAAGCAGTAGGGTATCTGTCAGATGGTCCTGAGAACATGAGGACCCCCAAGATAGCCAACAGAGACTCCCTGGAGAGTGGCAGGCAAGTTTGCGAACAGCAACTGAGAGAAAGTAAGAGATGGTTTTGAGTTCCCAGGATCCAAGGGGCCCACAGCGAGTACTGTGTTGTTGAGCCATCTGGTCCCTGTGAATTTTCAAAACTACTAACCAGTTGAAGCTCCCTTCCTGGTCACAGCCCCACACCAAGGAGACACTGCTGAGAACAGAATCTAAATTAAGCAGGATGGAGACAAGGGGGGCGCAGGAGAAAAGGTCAGATGAGGTGAGGGTAAGGTGAAAGCGTAGGAGATGTCGTTCAGGAGACTATATTTACTATCCTTCACGAAAACAGAAACGAACTCTTAAAGAAGCCAGAAAAACTACTCCAGTTTTCCCAAAGTTTTTTATTTTATGTGAAAATGAGCAACAGAAAAGGATCACAAATTCCCATAAAATTTTTGTAAGAAAAAAAGAATAAGGAGCAGAAAAATATTCCTGCAGACAATGAAAGCATGCTAGAAATGCCCACGAAACAAATGAGAACTATAACCCAACGTTTCAAAACAGACCCCCCAAAATTTAGAAAATGATACAAATATGAAAGAGCAGCGTAAATTCAAATAAGGAAACCCTAGAAATGTGATAACTCGGGAAAGAGAAATGAAAAAAAAAATCATTAAAGAATGAAACCTAAACTAGAAGGAACATGAGAGTGAAAAAACAGAATGGAAAAGATTTTCAGCAAAACAGGATGAATAGGGGAAAATATGTCAAACAAGAAAGAATTGAAGAAAAAGATAAGATAAAGAAGCATTCAAGAGAAAGTGACAGTTCTAAAGACAGGCAAAGAAGTTTCAACATACAGATAATGAGTCTGAAAAAGAAAAAAAGCAATGACGCTTAATAAATACTAATAATTCAAATAAGTGTCCTGAAATTAAAAATCAGAATTGCCTCTACATTTGGAAAGGGTGTGTTGTGTACTTGGATAAATCAATCCAGAAATGACCAACATGTAGACATACTCTTTAAAAATTACTGGACTTTAAAGAAAAGAAAATTCTTGGGGTATCAAGGCAAACAACCCAAGTAATTCTTAAGATGAAGAATATTAGATTAATCTGATTTTGATAGTAATGCTTTATGCTGGAAGCAGTAGAGTAACATCTAATATAATGACAGGAAACGAATGAGAGCCGAGAGTTTTATATCCAGCTAAATCGACTAAAGTATAAAGACAAGACAAAATGTTATGAACATGAGTATGAATTTGGGGACTGTTGTTTCTTTGAGTACTTCTTAAGGAATCTACTAGGGGATAATAAACTTTGGCAACCAAAGAGATTGCAGTGGTCTTGATATTAGGGGAGTGTTAAATAGATACTTGTAGAACTTAAAACTAAATGGTAGTTATGAATGAATGGAATATTTAATGGCTATATTTTCTGCAGTGAAGGTAAATTACAAATAAATAAAAGAAAGCTGGTGATTCATAGTTATTAACAGTGAGTAAAAAGATATATTCAAATTAGATGTTTGGAGAAGAGGGAAGGGATGGGAGGGGTGGAAGTTACTAAGTAAATCTCTGTGATGTTCCCCAATAAGGAAATCAGTAGGTCATATACCTTTACTGTTCTTAGATACATAATTAAAAAAAAAAAAAAAAATAGAAGGAATTTGTGGTAACTATAAACACAAAATACAAAGTTCCAAACCTTTTTTTTCACATGGGGAGTAAGAAGCATAATACTGGTAATACATGTAGTGCAGAGTGCATATGTACCATATGCCTAATAAATGCACTCTATTTTTACTATTACTGTTATTTCTCCTTCTGTTTGTTACCATACTATTCATGTTTGGTTGTGCATTTTCTTAAATTTCCCCTTTATTTGAAAATTTGGTATGTCTTCTGAAATTACACATTAATGTCTCAAATTTTATTGGTTCTGCCTGTATTATCAGACTTAGTCAATTCAGATTCATATCTTAATTTACATATTTTAAAATTTGTGTTGAGGGACCGTTTATTAGGCATTGGAATTATGGTAATTTTCGTACTTATTGGAATTATTCAGAAAGGATTTGCAGGAGCAGGGTAGATAGGGAAAATGGTGACAAAGATAGTTTTTTCTGGGAACCAGGTTAGCTAAAAAGTTAACATTTTTTTTCATACTAATGTACTTGAAATGATTGTATGACATCTTTTCTTACATGGATATTTTGTTATAGTCATGTAATTTTATTGTTGAAAGACACCAAAAATACTTAATCTTTCCCTCTTCCTCATTAAATAAAACATAACATGTTTGTAATTTTTTTCTCTCTTTTAAGCTCGAGGACTTTTTCCTACCCCTCACCTTTTTAATAAGTATTGTGTGTCTGTGAGAGAGAGGGAGGGAGGGAGGGAGTGAATAGTCCCTGAAATATAATTTACATATCATAAAATTTATGTATTTTATGAATAAGTTTGAGTTTTTAGTGAATTTATATAGTCATGCAGCTCTTACCACCACAATACAGTTTATGTTTTTAATTAAAATAATTCAAGTTCAGTTAGAACTTCTGTAAAGAAGAAAATAAAATTCACCAGTAATCCTAACGATCAGCATATCATTGTAATTTTTCAGTATATGTAATTGCCTCTTATTTTATGTGCATGTAGCTCCTTCAAACAATATTTAAGAAACAAAATTGGGGTTATATTTTACTGACTACATTTTTATCGTCTGTTAAAATTTAAACATTTCTTTATCATTAACATTTTTTGGTGGTATTATTTTTAGTGACTAATTAGTATCTACAAATCAGTTGCTATTTAACCTATTCCCCATTGTTGCTAATTAGTTTATAAATTATGTTTAAGCGAACATTATTGTGGCAGTCTTTGTGTTCATCTTCGATTTATTGCCCTAGATCTAATTCCTAGAAGTTGCAGTTGTTGTTAGAGGATACATATATATTTTTTTAGATTTTTGATACATATTTTCAAGTATCTAAAGTACAATTTATGATTCTCTCAGCAGCTATACATCAGAATTTTTCCATACTTTAGAATCTGCATATTTAAAAATGTTTTCCAATTTGATAGACAAAATATAACTTAATATTTTAATTTGCAGTTCGTTTGAATATTAGTGAGACTGAATGTTTTCTCATGTTTTTCATATGTTTCATGAATTTTTCAGTATTCTTTGCCGATATTTCTCTTGGGTTTGTTATTTCTTGTTTATATAAGAGTTTCTCATTGAACCCTCACTGTATCTCAAGAGCTATTCTAAATGATTTATATTTATTAACGCATTTTCTCTTGATGATAACTCTGAGATAGGTATGATGATTAACCCAGCCAGAGGTCAGATAGCCTGCCCTAGTTCACAGCTAGTAAAGGATGGAGCTAGGATGCAAATCCAGGACTCCTGACTCTTAACCAATATGTTTTTGCTTTGTTACTTACTGTTAATACATTTTACAGTTTTCATTTGTGTTTTAATTTGGTTCATAGTATCATTTTATACAGGAGCTTTAAGTTTTTGTTTGGAGGGACTAGATCTTATTAGTGTAGTGCCTGGAACATAATCGATTCTGCAATATTTGTCGGGCAGATGAAAACAAAGCCATAACAATCTGTTGATGGTGGCAACTTTTATTTTATGTATTATATTTCCTCTTTTAAAGGAATTCCCAAGGGCTTCATAAATAATTTACTCTTTGATTTTGTTAAGGTACAATAAGCTTATCTGGATTAGCTTTTCTGGAAAGTCTGTGGAAGTAACTACTGCTTTAAAAAGGAACATGGGTTCTTACACAAGGAAATATCAATTGTGAAGAATGTGTATTATTGACAGTGATTCGAATTGTAGATTCAAGTGAATCAAAAATATTTGTTTTGGTTCTAGGAGTAATTTGATTGAGTTTAGTTTTTGTAGTTTTCTAGAAAATAGATAGATCTGGCCATTATTTAAAAAGCTTTTTGAATACATTTAGGTTTACTTCTAAGATGGTCCTTTTAAAGGGAAACCCAAACTAAGAAAACCGATGTAAAAAGTTATTATTGCTTAAGGTTTGGATAGTGTAGATCATCTCCAACAAAGGTGCAATTTAAGATTTATTTTCTAAGTGCCTTTTCTCCTTTTTCCTTTGGTGGTTGAGATCAGGCTACCTAGTTTGGTTGAGGCCTTGTATCCTTTACACTAGTCTTTAAAAAAAAGTATAGAGATCCATATTATTAAGTGGATCTATGTTGGAGATTACATTAGAGAGAAGCACAGATAGGTCTACTTCCATTTTTACATGCCATCCACAAAATATACTACATGGAATCAAGTACTCAAAAAGCAGACACTTGAAAAAGTCAATATTTATCTTGTTACTGAAAAAAAAAAAAAAAAAAAAAGCCAGTGTTGAATGCTTGTGTTTTTGTAACCTACTGGTTATAACCAGTCTTTTCTCTTTTCTTCCTACTAGTAGTATTTTTCAGGCTGTGTTCAGCTGACAGGTTAAATTTAGATTTGTGCTTCTATATTAAGCATTAATTAATTTTCATGCATATGTTAATAAAATTTAATCCATTCTAGAAATAAAATATGAAATATCCATTTTCTTTTCCTCATTCTCACCCCTTTTAATTGTCAGTTTTAAACACTTCTTTGGTTATTTGATCACTTTAAATACTGTAATGTGTTTATAGCTGTCTTCTGTTATCTAAAAAACTGATGACGGTCCTCCCAGAAAGATGAAACCGAAATGGCTCTCTGTGCCACCTCTCTTCCTGCTAGTTTTTATTCTTTTAAAGTTTTTCTGTTGGTTATTATTAAAATTTATTAAGATCGATTTCAACCTCTCTTTCTTGACCCATCAGTTTAGACAGTTTCTCTTGAATTCTCAAGATGTGACATGGCTTTATATTTCTTTCTGCCTCACAGCCTTTACCCACCAGACAATTACTTTTACATGGTATGTAAGTATATGCACTCACACACCTTCCCTTAATTATAATCGAGTGCCATGTTTTTGTGGTGGCGTTTTGAAAATGGAGAACAACTATACTGGCAAAACACATAGTGTCTTAGGGCCTGTAGAGTGGGAGGTGTTAGACTGTCATTAAGTTCCACTCATAGACACGTAAACGTTGGGACTGAGGTGTAGTGCAGTGTAATGGTGATTTTTAAAAAATGATTTAATTGTATGATATGCATTCACCTTTCCGTAGGAAAACAATTTAAAAAAAAATTTCAGATTCAGAGTAATTGTTTATGACAGTTGTCACCTTTGGTCTACGTATGACTCTCTTTTATAGTATTTTAATAACAAATGCCTGTCAAAACCCTTTTTCCTAGCTGAAGAACCTGAACTTCCTCTGCCATTGTCAGCCTTTTTCCCAAGTGAGGGGACTGTGTGCAGATGCGGTTTGTGTTGAAACATTGGACTGACAGGCCTCAGTTCAGTGAGGTTGAGGTGGGGTCCTGGCAAGAAAGTCGTCATCCCTGCCTTGGCAGGTCGAAGAGGCCGCAGCGAGCAGTGGACCTGTGCTGTTACCTGTCTGGCCCTTCCTAGCAGATGGATTAGTGTCTTCACAGGACATTTCTTTGGCCTTAGCCTGGGAGTGGCTGTTCATCTGTCTCTGAGTGACTGGGACTCTGTCAGCTGTGCACTAGAGACTTAGAGCGATTGGGTGAAGCTGACCATGCGGCAGATAGTGGTCGAGTAGTAATTGAGAACTTCTGCCCCTCTTCCTCCTCTTGTTTTCCTTTCCATTTCAGCTGTGGTTCCTGGCACCAGCTTTCAGCTCTAGGTCTTTCTAACATACCTTTGATTATTGGTATGATATCACTGATCTTTTGTCTTTGGTTCAATGGTATGTCTCCATCCCATGCTTTAATTAATTGATATTATTTTTGTGCTTCTTCACTGATGTTTTGGTGGACATTATGGGGGATGTGAACAAGGATGCCTAGTCTGTCTAGTGCTCTAGATTTCTTTAGAAGTGCTCTCCTTCCCAACGTAGAAAACTGAGCTTCTGGGCATGATGTTTGTTTCTTTTGCTGGTCGTCTAAAGGGATTTTTTTAAGCACTCTTCCAGTTGTGGCTGTCCTTGGTTCTCTCTCTACTGTGAATTCTGGTAGTATATATCAAGAACGAAGTCTCAAAACTTTCCTGCTGCTTCCCACCTACATGTGCTCACGTGAGAAGCATCAACACCTGTACTTCCGTTTCTGCCTTTGTGACCTTGGTTTGGGCTCTGTTTAGGAGAAGTTTTCTCTGTCCTTGACCTGTTTGCGTGGTTTGCCCTTTGCCGCCTCATTGACAGACTCGTGGCCTCTCCCTGTTACCTAGGCTTAAGCTACTTCGGAGGGTGGATGCTTTCTTTTGGGTGCTTGCCACTCAAGGCTCTTGAAAGTGAATTTTTCATATTGTTTGTTTTTTAAGTCAGACAAAATATAACCCCGAAGTGTGTTAAATCTGTTCACATGTTTTCATATGCTATGGAGATTGACAAGAAAATACTTACTGCAGTTTGCACAGGCGAAGATGCTTAAGAAAGATGAAACTGTTACTGTTTTATTGCCTCAGTAAGTACAATACAAAAGGATTTTTAACCCCAAAGTTAATTTGCAAGAATCTTATTTTAACAATGTGTATTAATTGTGATACCATTTAGCTAAATAAAGGCTTGGTTAGTCTTTTGTATTTCCATGATACCTGGATTAAGTGGCAAATTTTAATATACAACAAGTGAGTGAGTATTCATAATGTTTTAGACCCGTTTTTGGTTTGGGAGGGGAAAGGGGATGAGAATGGGACCATTCCCCAAACATGAATTATTTGATCCACAAGAGTAAAAAACAGTCCGAAATTGAAAATTTTGTTTATAATCAAGATTTAAATAAGTGTCTCTTCTATTTTTTATAAGCAGACTTATTGAGAAGGGGGGAAGAAAAGCATCAAGGATGGCTCTTAGGTTTGAGACTGTAGTTATCTACTGGGCTTAAAATCTTGTAAAAGGTGTCCAGCAAAATAATACAGTACAGTGGCAGCCTCACTTTATAGAATGAGGTATTACAAACTTGATCAAAGCTGTTGCTCAGAATTTAAAAAATATTTTTTCAGATTAGATGGCTTCAAATTAAAAAACAAAAATACATTTCTGTCTACTTGCTATTTTTCAAAACTATAAAGCTAGATTGTATTTCTCCCTAAATTACAAAATTGTTTCTATGGTATGGTTTGTCATTTGAGATAATCTTGGATGATTTATTACTTGGCATAATAATGACCTGTTACACATTGAGAGGACAGAGCCTGTTTATGTATCTCGAGCATCATTAACTACAGACGAGAAGTAACCAGTTATTTATTCTAAATATGTTTTTATTACAATATAGGGGAGAAAATGTAATTGGAATACTGTATTTTAAAAAAGTTAATGATTAATCATGTACTTAGAACATGTATTTTTGTTACTAGGAATTCTAAAATATATATTTTATGTAATGAAAATGCTAATTTAGCATTAACTTTTTAAACATTTTATTTTATTTATTTTTAAAAATTCATTCATTCATGCATGCATGCATTCATTCATTCATAGTGATGTTAGTTAACGAAATCCAGCAAGTTGTTTCAGGCATACAATTTAACAGCAAGGCGTGTGTGTGTGTGTGTGTTGCATTGTGTGTTCACCTCCCATAGTTAGATTTCTTTCTGTCACCACATTTTTGACCTCTTTTATCTCATGTACCTCCCACATAAACTTTTTTCTTTTTTTAGGTGAGGCATCCTTTGGTTGACCTCACAGATTGCAAGGACCTTGTCAGTTTACAATTTCTTATTTTTTAATTTTTTACGTCCGCAGCACCTGGTCTTCCTAGATGGTCTCCCATCCAAGTACTAACCCGGCCCAACCCTGCTTAGCTTCCGAGATCAGATGGGATCGGGCCTGTTCAGGGTAGCATGGCCGTAGACCCACATAAACATTTTAGGTATTTAATTTCTGATTCTAAAAGTAGTACTCATTGATACTTTCCTAAACTCTGCAATGTAAGTAGCTTTTAAAAGCACTGATGATAAACTGAACATTTAAATCCAGGATGTTTGATCCCAGAGTATCTGTCACCAGGCAGATGATGTTTCCTTGTGTCTCTAGGCCTCAAAAGAAAAATAATAGTGCCAAGATTTTAATTTTTTTCCTACTCAAGGATGGCAAAATTTTATGATATGAAGAATGTTTAAGAGGCAGACCAGGATATAGTCCTTGTTTATGTGGAAAATGCCCTAATCTATTCTGTAGATTAGAAGACAAGACTGAGTAAGGATTACTTTATCAGTGTGGAGGGAATAAGCTTGAACCTGGGAGCACTAACCAAAATAGTAAAGATTCATGCAAGAGTGTGAATGAAATTGGCTTAAAAATCCCTTTATTTCCCTTCTTGCCTTTATCCTTAGGAATTAAAAGGGGCTCATAAGTGTTCCAGGTAGTTTAAAAACATACTACATCATATCTGAAGTTTGAAGTAAACTGAGATTGATTAAATGCTTTGGGTTAGAGAGTGACTTTCAATCGAACCTTTCGGAATCCTTGGTTAGTAGATGGTACAGATGCATGGAGAATGATTCTGAGCTGCTATTTTTTGAACACTTAACATTTAAATATATTTTTATATGAAAACAAATCAAGAGACTTATTGATACCTGACTTTGTATATTGATTATTCATAGATACTGTTAAAAGATAGTTTAGGAGGGCTTTGATTTTCATCTATAGGATCTTACTGTTTTTCTAAATGTATCGTTTTTTGGTTTATAGAATGAAGGGCTACTACTAGATGACATTTAAGGTTTCTTTTAGCTTTAAAGTTCAGTTATTGATCTCTCCTCCCTCTAAGAAGCTGCCTCTAGTTTGGTTTCAGGTGGTTTTCATCTAGAATCCCTAAGTAGAGAGAACATGACAAAAAATTAGTTGACAAAACATATGTGGGTGGTGGGTGCTTTGAGATGGTGGAAAAGTGGCTTCAGTTTTCATAAGGTGGAAGGTAATTGGCAGTGATAGAGATAGGGCCAACATGCTGCTTTGAATCTGATGCTTGAAATCTGCTGTGTCTTAATTCAGTGTATTTTACAAATGCTAGAAGTCTTTCTGGAGACATTTACAGACATTCTATGGAAAAATATACTTAAAAATCACTAACTTCTCCTTGGTGTGGGATGACTCCGTACTCCATTTAGAAGGAGATAATTGCTAGGATAGGTGAGACAAGTTGATCTATTTTAAAATAAAATTGTATCTTTTATAAAGATAAAATTATAAGGCACAAATGAGAACTGTGTCTCCTTGACATGTTTCAAAGCATTTATCTGAATATGTGCGATTAAAGAAATTCTTTTAACCACTAAGAATTGTCAGAACACTGATGTTCTTTAAAACTGTCTTTGTAGCTATTAGTATATACTGACAGAGTAGGAGGTTTTTTTTAATTCATTACTAGAAATTTGTATGAATATGATGTGCTTATTATGCTTATATCTTAGTCGAATTTCGTTCCAAGAGATGAGTATTATTTGTATGGTCTCAATTTGCATATTCTAAGCCCAGTAGGTTAATACTTAATTTAAGTTTTATTATTTTAAAGTTATTTTTGAAATTATATTAACATGCCATAATAAAAAACAAAATGTTGTTTCTCTTCAATCTGATAAGCTTGTTGGAGACTTCCAGTGAGCCATGCGTTCTGTTATGCCCACCTTTTATAACGTCTTTTCATAACAGAATAAAAATGCTTTGTAGGAGTTCTAAAACGTAATGTTTAAGAATCTATTTGAATGTATAGAAAGACATTTACATAATGCTTGCTTTTTTGAGTCGGTGGGTGAAAAAGTTGAAAGTGTTGATTGCAGCTTTTGTTAGGAAAACATCTATATAGTAAAAAGTTAAAATGACAACAAATGCACTATTTTAACTGTACTCTGTGTGTATTACTATTGGATTGTTTTTGGATTGGAAAAAATATGATTCTGATCTTTTACAGTTGCTATTAATTTTGCTCTAAACGTGAAAGTGTTAACAGCAACTTGAAAATGTGACAAAGCTCAATATCATTTCTTGTTTATTGCTTGTTTTCCTATTGGACAATTGGAAGTAGCTCTGCCCTGGCAACTAAAATAGGCTATTTGCATAACGTAGTTTGATTGGCTAGCATTCTGACTAACAGTTCCAATCATATGGTGTAGGTTTAGTGGTAGGCTATGCTAATTAGCCGCTGTTGCTGGGGTTCAGGATGGTTTCCCTGTGCTGTTCTGCTGCATTGTGTTGCCTGGCAAGAGACATTGATAAATGAGTGTTTAATGATCTGCAGCAGTTCCCACTCACTGCGGGCAGGCGGATTTTAGAACAGAAGTGGAAATAAGGATTTAATTGCTCTGTTAAATACCTGTAACCAAAATATGTGTATTATATTATAGAAGTTAAGTTGTATAAAATCTTTACCTAATTAAGTACTTTATAACATGAAAGAGAAATACATTAGCTTTGTCTCTGAAAATAGAACTCAGCAGCACTATGCATAGGTTTTCTAAAACACTATTCAGTAAAATTGATCATTTTTCCCCAGATTTCAGATAGTACCATTGCAATAAGTAGCATATTAGATTTTTCTCACGATTTTGACCTTTTATAAAGGCATATGTTTGTTTTTAATAATTTGGTGCAAGCTTTGGGGCAGAATTTGTGTTGTCCTACTCATGTGATCTAGCAAATAGGAGCATGCACTTGAACCCGCATTCATGTTCTCTTCATTTGGAAGATCAGGTTGCTATTCATCACCTCCTGCCACTGCTGTTTTTCAAATTTAAGTCAGATCTTTTAACTCTTTCTTATACTAACTTTGGTTTACATTAAGTCTTTATTGGGTGCTGTGAGGTGGGAGAGTCTGTAGGAAATACAGCCTTCAGTGCTTTCGTTACGGAACATAATTGGTGAAAAAGAAATACATGCAAAATTAGATAAAAATATGAGAACTATACAGAAAGTGCCTTAAGGACTTATTTGGAAGAGTATAGGAAAAAAGCATCACCAAGCGTTTAAGGATAGGGACGTGGGAAACGGGTTAAGTAGTCTGGAAAAGGCTTAAAGAGGAAGCCCATAGAACTTATGTTAAGATTTTCAATATGGTTTAGGATTCAAATAGCTGGAGAGTAAGTAATAGGAATGAAGAACGTTTCCGTGTGAAGACTAGATGATAGTTGAACAGAGTAATATTTCTGGTGGTGGTCAGCTATCCAGTGTAGGTGGGCCTGGCGATCAGGGGATCAGGGCTCCCAGTCTTAGAGATGTCTTGGTGCCTGAGCTGCCAAAGCAGCCTGCCGTCCTTCCTTAAAAATAAGAGCTGCTGTTCCACTGTCCCAGCTCTTGTTTTCTGTGTTTTCTTCACTTAGTTTTGCGGCAACCATTGCTCTTCACTTTTTGTGTCTGTCGGTTAAAGCGTGGGTCTTTTAAACTTAACTTCATCCCTCTCAGCCCTAAAGCATTGAAACAGGATGGCACCAGAAGAAATTCATATGAATGTAGTTGTGTGTTTTAAGTTTTCTAAAAACTTTGTCCTTTTAATTGTTCTATCCTTTAGGACCTGGTTAAATTGGACAGACAAGCTAGTTGGACAGTCTTTACATCCTTGCAAAGAATGGAAACAAAAATGAAACGTTAACATTTGATTATTTATTGTATTTTTCTAGACATATATACTGAAGGTGTATTCTAAAACAAATGACCGGAAACACTTTATTCTACCACAAAGTCAGAGAGACCTAGACTCCTGCACTCAGGACATTTATAATATGATGGAGGTAGATGAGATATGTCTTAAGTATATCACATTGTGGAATGTCTGTGCTGCAAGAGAGGTAGAAATTCGGAAGAAGGGGTAGATCCTTTTTGGACTGGGACTTGGAAAAGATTCTTGGTGGAGGTGGTATTAAACATGGTCTTAGGGAGTGGAGAGGGTTTTAACAGGTGATGCTGTCAGGCTGCAGGGTGTGGAGGATGCTATGCCAGTTGAAGGTGGAGTTCTGTTTAGAAAACTAAGTTTGCTTTGGTTGATGATAAAGGAGACTGTCGTTGAAGGCCACGAAGGGTGGACAGCATGAACTTTGAAGCTTATTCTCGTAAAAAGTGGGGGCTTCTTTATTGCAGTATTTCAAAGTGTTTTTTTTTTTTTTAATCTTAAACATGCTTTCTATGACTGTTCACAGGTTTTAAAAGATATCTCTGATTTTAAAATAGGAAAACATGATACTGAACAATTTCAAGGTGCTTGGTCTAAGCAACTGGAAGGTTTGAGTTGCTGTCACATGAAATGGGATATGCCATAGGAGAAGCAGTTTTTTGGGTTGGGGGAGTGTACCTCTAAAAGGTCAAATTTTGGATGGATTAAACTTTTTTCAAACAGCTTTATTGTATTATTATTGTCACATAGTAACTTCATGTATTTGAAGTGTATGATTTGATGAATTTGACATGTGTCATCTGTGAAACTTTTACCACAGTCAGGGTAATGAACATATCCATCCCTCCCCCAAATTTCCCGTGCTGCTTTGTAATTTCGCTTCCTCTTCTCACCTCATCCCCTTCCTTCCAATCCCCAGGTGACTACTGATGTCTTTCTGTCACTATATATTACTCCACCTTTTCTGGAATCATACAGTATGTTGCCCTTTTTTTGCCTGGTTGTGTTCACTCAGCATAATCACTTTGAGATTCAGCCATGTTTTGGCACATGTTAATAGTTCATTCCTTTTATTGCTGAGTGGTATTTCATTGTGTGGCTGGCTGTTCCACAGTTTATCCACTCGTTGAAAGGACATTGGAGTTTACAGTTTTGGGGTGTTATAAAGTTGCTCTATTAATGTACATGTCTTTGTGTGATAAGTTTTTGTCTTGAGTAACCACCTAATAGTGGAATGACTGGATCGTGTGGCAGGTGTATGCTTGCTTTTTAAGAAACTAATAAACTACTTTCCAGAGTGGAGCTATTTTACGTTCCTGCCAGCTGTATAGAAGAGTTCTCGTTCCTCCAAACCTCGCCACATTCGGCATGGTCAGTCTTTAATTTCAGCCATCCTGATAGGTGCATACTGATATCTCGTTGCGTTCCCAGTGGTTAATGACATTGAGCATCTTTGCATATGCTTATTTGCCCTCTGTATGCAAGTCTTTTGTCAGATACATGATTTACAAAGATTTTCTCCTAGTCCATGGCTTACCATTTTATTCTCTTAAAAGTGTTCTGAAAAAAACATGTTTTGATTTTTATCAAGTTCACTTTATTGATTTGTCCTTTTATGGATCATACTTTTGGGAAAGCTTTTGCCTAATTGTCCCAAGATCTAAAAGGTTTCCTTTGGTTATTTTTTTCCCTCTTTATTTTATAGTTTTAGATTTTACATTTAAGTTTGCCATCCATTTAGAGTTAATGTTTGTAAATGGTGCTGTAAGGTATAGCTAAAAGGTCTTTTTTTTTCTTTTTCTTTTCACTCAATTTTTTCTGGAACCATTTGTTGAAAGGACTTAATCTTTCTCCACTGAATTACCTTTGTATTTTTGTTGAAAATCAGTCTTCCATATGTCTGTGGGCCTGTTTCTGGATTTTCTGTTTTATGTGTCTTGAGGGCAATACCATATTGTATGTATTATTGTAGCCTTATAACGTATTGAAATCAGGTAGTGTTAGTTTTACAACTTTTTTTTTTTTTTAAATTATGACTACTCTAGGTTCTTCGCAATTTCACATGAATTGGCAAGTCGTTTTGTTAGTTTCTACAAAAAAAGACTACTAAGATGTTGATTGGGATTGTGTTGACTATAGGTAATTCGATATCTTAATATTGATTCTTCAGAGTCATGCATGTGATATGTCTATTTTTTGCTTTAATTTTTCTCATTAAAAATTTTTTTTTAGTATTCTGGTCTTTCTCATGTTTTTGTCAGTTCACACCTATTTCATATTTTTATATGGTTTTTAAATTTCAGTTTCGGATTGTAGTTGCTAGTACATAGAGATGCAGCTGATTTTCATATATCGATCTTGTATTCTGCAACCTTGCTAAAATCGCTTAACTCTGATAGCTTTTTCTGTAACGTATTTGAAGAACTGGGGAGGACACACTTTAGGAACTGTGCCTCAGTTCTTTCTCTCCTGCCCAGTACTGCCTCTAGTACTTTATAATTAATGGTTACTTGAATCGAATATATGAAAGAGTATGTCTCAGCAGACAAGTTGTAGGAATGAGGCATTTTAAGAAAGATTAATAACTTTAGGACTGATTGGAGGCTAAGAAATATGGAGTCAGAGAAGCCATTTAGGGGGTGATTACACCACGTCAGGTGTCCGTTAATTTATTAGACAAGTGTACAGAACCCTCCACTAGGTGTTGGAGATAGATATACCTGTGAAAATATCAGAATCTGCTTCCGTTCTTATGAAACTTACTGTCTGTGAAGAGTTATGAGATAAAAGAACAGAGAAGTAGGAGACAAAGGAGTTTCCTAAGGAACCCTAGACAGAACTTAGAACTTGGAGGATGATTGGTCACGTAGGGTGGAGCATGGTTTTGAGTCTGGATGAGTTGGGGGAGAGGATTGTTAGTAGAAAAGGGAAGTCAGGCAAAGGCGGGGGATAAATTCATTTGCTTCTAGATAAAATAAGTATAATTCTTATGTAGAAATTCCAGATTGCAGAAAATTCAGAAATGAATAGGGAATGGGTAGATGTGTGTCTTGCTTTACCATCGAAAGGAGCGAGAGCAGGAGCAGTTAGTGGAGGGGCTGGCAGAATGGAGAGTAGGACTTTTCTGGAAAGGGCTGGAGAACTGGGGGGTGATATTCCAGTGAGCATTTCTGTTTTACTAATGAGGAAATTGAGGCACAGAAAGTTAAGAAAGATGCCTAAGGACACACTTACTTAAGTGGTGGAGCTGAAATTCACGCCTAGGCAGTATGGTTCCAGAGTCTGGTTTTGGACACTAGTCTGTGCTTCCTTTAATATATTTCTTTAAATCTACTTCTTTATTTAATATGTTAAGTTTCTTGCATAAGGAAACTGTAATACTACTGTAAAGTTAGAACATCAGCCTTACTTGTCACTTATAGAAGGGAAGACAAAATAAATAGAGGAAAACCAAAGCAGTTCTGTCAAATTTATACAGCTTATAGAATGCATTCTTGAAAATGATGGAACTATTTATGATTAGTTAGTATCTAAAGGGTATTCTGCTAGATGCCAGGTTGTTTATGATGAGATATGTGAGATAAACAACAGATAGTTTACTGAGCATTTACTGCGCCAGACATTTCCTCTTGGTGCTAGTTATAAACTAATGGATAAGACCGTGTCCTCTCTCGTGGTGTTTCTATTCTAATGGATGGAGATACACAGTACACATCTAAACGAGTAGATAGTTGGGGAAGGTACAGTTTTTGCTAGGAAGGTCAAGGATGGTCTCTCCAAGGGAGTGCTTCCTTAAGTTTCATTTGAACACATGTATCCCTGGGATATTGTGGCTCACAGTGCCAGTCACAGTCATGCATAAGAACTTGCAAGTTTATTCTTGTCTTCTGAACAACTTCACATTTCTCTACAATTGGAGTAGAGGATTGATACTTATCCATATGAAAGCCCAGGAAGCTCATTATAAAAATGTAGTCACTTATAACTCGCAGTCCATCTTGTCACAGAGCCAAGGAGCAGGTGGGAATTTCGTGCTCTGCTCTTCTCAGTGGCAGCAGTCTTAACATTCGTGTCGTTCCTTTGAGGGTAAGGGCTTTCCTGTTTGTAAAAAAGTGAGTAGCATTTGCTGCCAAAATGTCCGAGGCATTAAGAATGTGGTAATACGTAGGAAAATTTAGTTGATGAAAAGCTTGCTAGCGAACCATACGTACCATTTATATTTCTCAGTATGTGGAAGAACATTTCGTAACTTAAAGTTTGAAAAAGTTTGAAAAATTGAGCGTTCGGTCTCTTGGTTCACTCATTCTGCATAAAATGGATTACACTTCGCTGTCTCATTTAAACCATCTCCTAAGTCTTGTAATATCTCTGAAAACATAGGCATATTAACTTTTTTCCTAAAACATATTGAACCAAATCCATTATATTAAATGCTCACTGCAACGGCTGCAACTCAGAAAACAAAGCCAAAAAGGTACATTTTCAAAAACTTAAAGTGAAAATAGTCTATGCAGGTCCATGAGGGAAATTTTAAAAAACATTTTAGTTGACATTTTTTCTATTCAATAAAGTATTTAATGGGAAAATTGGCACTATCCAGCTATTGAAATATTATCCTGACATTTGAGAATCCATAGCATGAAGGCAGCTTTCAAATCCTCCATTTTTAATTTATAAAGTATGTTCACATGTTAGCTTACGTGAGCCTCCCCTGGCGTTGGAATGATTTGTCATCCCCCCTTTACAGGAAGGGCAGCGGAGTCTTGGAGAAGGTCAAGGCCATACTGTGACTTAGTAGAGCTGAGGCTAGACTTCGTGCTTTTTACTGTGGTGTTTATTTAGTGCCCATCTGTGCTGCAGGCACCGTCGACGGGAAAAGCAGCGACTCCCGGATGGCACCTTGCCTGGCTGCCGTTGGGGCATGGCGTGCAGGGCCCACGGAAGGCCGTCTGCTCCCGGCGTGCTCTCAGGCATTCTGGTGTGTGCTGTTCTCTGCGGGAGTCACTGTTCTGCCAGTGGATGTCAGTATCACCGCCCGTCTTCCTCATGAGCACCATCCCCCTCCTGGGGACAGCCAGGGCTCCGATGGGGGAGGAGAGGGCACTTGCCACCTGACTACAGAATCATAATTTGACGAACGTTATCCATTCTACTCCCCTCCAGAAGAAAGTTTCTCTTTCGTAGCCCCCTCCTCTCTGTTAATCTGTGTTCGAGTCTCATCCAGGCGAGTTAGTTGAGTCAGGCAATGATTTTTTTTGAGTGCCGTTATTGCCCATTCAGTAAAGATTTGTCTGAATGAAGCAGTCATTCCATCCTGAAGGAGCTTGTATTATACTTTATACTTGGGGTGAAAGAGGTAATAACAAAAGACAAGTACTACAGAAGTAAATATATAAATGTACAATATTTTATGCATAAATATGTAATACATATATGTATGTGTGTGTGTATATATGTATGTGCTTGTTTTTATATATATATATCTATATCTATATATCTATCTATCTATCTATCTATATATATAGATAGATAGATATATAGATATAGATATATATCTATCTCATAATTCCAGGGTAATTTCAGCCTCATAACTACCCTTGCTGCTTCTGAAGCCTTAAGACCCCAAATCCAGCCTGCTGCCTTTTAAAAAATACACAGCCACACTCATTGGCTTATGTATTGTCATGCTACAAGGGTAGAGTTGACTAATTGCAACAGAAGCTATATGCTCTACAAAGCCTAAAATATTCACACACTGGCTTTACGAAAAAATTGCCTGACTCCTGCCCATGACCTTGCTTCAGCTTCAGAGCTGGAAGATGAAGCTCGATGTGAGTACCCAGCAGAAGTGGCAGGTTGTGGGGTGGGCAGTTTCCATCCTCTGGGCGTGAGATCACTGTGGTAGCCCAGAAGGTGGAGGTGACTCGGTAATCTTTGCTTTGATGTGGGGAACCTATCATGCTTTCAGAGGTGCCTTTATTGTTGCTGTCTTCTAGTAAGTGTGAATTGTGTGTGGTGATTTTTTAAAAGTGCATTAAAATGATAAGGGTAATAAAGGTATAGAGGCATACCTCTGGAGATAGTGCGGGTTAGGTTCCAGACCACTGCAGTAAATATCACCAAAATCCGCCACGTCTGTGAAGCCCAATAGAGTGAAGCACAATAAGACGGGATATGTCTTTATAAAACTATTAAGTCAGATAATGAAAGTCGCTCCTGTTTCCTAGAGTCCCACTCGTCAGAAGCATTAGTTCTTAAGAGCTGTTAAGAGATGGATTTTCCCCTCAAATATTCTCTTCTATTCAGTACTTTTAGCAAACCTGTATTTTTGATCAGATTCTTTCACATGGTGACCCCTTCCTTGTCTTAGTTCCTCAAAATGCGAAGAATAGGGGTTGAACAGTTGAGTGTTTGTTTCATGTAATATTAACGTAAAATATTTTTATAAAGGATTTTACTAGAAGCCTCCCTGGCCGTTGATGAGTTGACATTGTAGATTATGCTTTGACTTCGTGTTACATCATCTCATTTTACATTTTATAAATGTTAGTCAAAGTCCTTGTTTTATTGGAGGGGTCCCCGTAATCAGATAACCTCGGAAATCTTTGAAAAATGCTGTCCGGTCCCCATTTCAGACTTAAATGGGTCCAAATCTTTAGAGATTGGGATGCCATCTGTACTTTTAAAAGCTCCCCAAGTGAGCTGTTTATAGGTAGCATTTTTTATAATATATTTTTTTCATAATGAAAATTTGTGGGAAAATAGGAAGGTTTAACATGCTTCTAGTATAGGTCATGATTAATTCTGGAAAAAAATTTGCGTTCTGGATTTCTTTTAATTCAAATACTGAACAAAGGAGGGAAATACATAAAACAGGGATTATTTAATTTGATATGAAGGTTCATATCAATTCTCTTTCTCCTGTCTTCTACTTTTGTGTACCTATTTTCCAAGAAAAAGTCTACCAAAACCAAAATAGTACTTCTTAACTTTTCGGAGGTAACTTTGTATAGTCCACGTCCTTACTAATGGTAAGTGGCATGCATTTGATTAGTGTTCTCAAACTGGGAAATAACATTTCTTGTGAGTATTTACTAACCTTTTTAGGTTGATATTAATCTTTGTATTTATTAAATAAGCCAAGTGATGTAACACATATACCCAGCATTTCAGTCATTTAAATCAGATGTTTACTTCTTGCCCATGCCATAGCCCAGTGACATTGCACCAGCGGGTAGCTGCTCTGCTCTCTGTGTTAGTCATTCAGGGACCAAACCGGGCATCTTCCAGCCTTACATACATGTGGAGTCTTCAAGTCAACCCTGACTTTTGGCATTTAGTCATTGGATTGGGAAAGAACATGGAGCTTTACACATGGGAGATTTTTATGAATTAGTACTGCATAATACTTCTGCTGGCATCCCAGATCTAGCATTGGTCATATCTTAGTTGCAGGGCCATGCTAGCTGCGAGGGAGTCTGGGAAGTGTTGCCTCAGTCAGGAGAAAGAGGCGCCTTCATTGATTAGCAGTCTCGTCCATGTGGCACATGCAGCCACCATAAACACCACGAGCAAGACACCGATATATTCTACATAATTATTTCTTTCATTCTTCCTTTTCTCATTCTCCTATGTTTCTGCTAAATTACCCCTCACCCTCATCCCATTTTTTGAGGGGGGGTGATGGTCCCTCATAATTCATCTGTGTGTGACAGTCAAGGTTCTTATATGCAGACAGCAGAAAGTCATCCTTAGCTAACTTGGGCAGAAAATGAATTTAATGGAAGGCTATAAGAATTGGTTGGAAAGCTGGAGACTATGCTAGAAACATAAGCAGGCCCCAAAGTGGCAGGCAGCAGAGGACACAGCGGGGTTGAGCCATAGCCCCGTCCGGTTAGGGTGCACTTCACAGTGAACTGCTGCATGAGCATCACCTTTCCCTTCCCCACGCAAATTCTGCTCCCACTGTCCTAGCAGAAAGGACCCTTCAGGATTCTAAACTCTGAGCAGAAACATTTGACTGTCCAAACTTCAGTCTCTAGCGAAGCCCTAGTTGCTAAGGAGTAAGGAAGAGTGAATTTTTGTTACAGTTTGGCTTTTAGAGTGGGAGACATGGCTTATTTTGTCTTCCATGATTCCTACAAACCATGATGGGTGTGCAGAGATATACTCAGTGACCAAAAACTGACAAACACCTACTTCAGGACCTTGTTGTCATGACAAAGGTCCCATGTTGTGGTGTCAGATAGGAGACTATGTTTCAGTCTCGATTTTTGTCACCGACCTTTTTGGACGCGTGATTAAACCTCTCTGGGTAGCAGCTACCCCCTCTGTAAATTGAGGTGGGGAATTGATGTCTGATAATATCTGTTCATCCACTCACTCATTGAATAAATATTTAATGAGTGCTTTTATGCGCTGGCATGGAAGAGATGAGTAAGACATCTTGGCTGTCCTGCTGCTCGGTGTACAAGTGGTACAGCCCGCGGCGCGTGAGGAGCTGCCTCATCCAGGCTGGGGCTGAGAGCGTTGTGGCTGAGTGCAGGGAGCACCCCTGGCTTCATTCACCCATTCTTTCATTAGGTCTCTGCCTTAAGCTTGTACACGGCTGTAGTTATGAGAATACGGAAACAAATAAGACCAACCTTTCCCTCGGGGAACTAATTGTGAGGGCAAACTGATGACCCAGCACAGAACATGCCGCTATGTCACGGCCAGAGTAGTAAGGGGAGCATAGAGCAGGGGAGCAGTTCCCTCTAAGATTCTGGGAAGGTTTCTTAGAGAAGATAGTGTTAGATCTGAGTCTCGAAGTTCGAGTTCAGGATTTCTAGAAGCAGAAGAGAGGAGAATGGAGACAGCGTTCTAGACAGAGGGAACAGTTCTGCTCACGTACCGCCAGTGCAGCTGAGAGAAAGGATGCGTGGGGTGGGGGTCAGGATGGAGGGAAGGGTGGGCGATGAGATAGGTGTAAACACTTGAACCTGGAAGCTCTGGGTGTTTTGAAGTGTCGGTGATTTTGAAATTTAAATTTTAAGGAAGCGAACTTTGACAGCTGTTGGGAAAATAATTGAAGGCACAGAGACTGGATATGGAGTAGTTACTGTAGAATCCCCACTCATCACTTTTTTCTGAATTAAGATCTTGACAAAGAATACGGAAATAGGCAGACGGATGTATGAGACGTTCCTGAGGCCAAAGTCACAGAATGTAGTTAGAAGGTGTTGTGTGCATGTGTTAGGGGACGTGGAAGAGAAAGACTGACTAAGGCTGAGGTTTCTGGCTTGAGTAGATGGACGGGGAGATGCCGTTTTTAGAACGGGGTCATCTCTGACACTCTTGCCTGCTCTTCAGCCCCGAAGAGACACAGCCGATGCAGCGTGCTCTGCTTTCCAGCTGAGGCTCAGTGTAGCCTTGAACTCTTACCAGGGCCTGTTCCAGACAGCCGCTGCCGGCCTCTGAGTTCAGACGTGAGGTGAAACCTGGTTGCCTCCTCTGTCGTGGGGGGCGGGAAGATGAAGACAGCTGTCCCCCCAGCTTCTCTTTCTCTGTCTTATTTTCTTCACAACACAATTGTTTTCTAACATTATCGAAGTCACTGTTTATTATCTGATCCCCCCGCCTCTAATCGCAGGCAATAAAATACAAACTCGAGGGGGCCAGAGACCTTGCCCAGTGTCTTCACTTTTGTCCTTGATGCTGAGAACTTTCTCTAGAACCAACCTGTCCAGTAGAAATATAAGCCACTGATGTAATTTAAAAGTGTCTAGAAGTCACAGCTTAAATAGCAGGAAAAAGAAAGTTAACATTAATTTTAGTAATATATTTCATCAGCATATCTAGTATATCCAAAATAATATCCACAATATATTTTAAAATTAAAAATTATTAATGAGATCTATATCTTTTTTGTACTAAGTCCTTGAAATCTTGTGTTTTACATTTGCAGCACATCTCAATTCCAACTGGCTGTATTTCGGTCTCTCAGTAGCCACCCGTGACTAGTGGCTGCTGTATTGGACAGCTCAGGTTTAGAGCATGGCACTGGCTTCCTAGTGACAGAAAAAGAAAGGATCAGATCAGTACGTTGTGCACCTGAAACTAAAAGAATGTTATATGTCACTTATACTTCAATTAAAAAAAATCTTTAAAGAAAAGACAAGAAAAACATCTTTTTAGGTGGGGAACAGAAAGAAATGTTACTGGCATTGCCTACGTCATTGCTGTCATTTAACCCGAAAAATAAGTAATTTCTGTATTAAAAGTGGACTTAATCTAATATGATTTTAGCCTTGTGATTTATTTGGAAATTATATAAAATTACATATTGTACACGTCGGTATAAAGGGAGGTTATTTGCCCCAAATTGTTCCTTGATCCTTAAACAGTTTTTTACATAGTCTCTCATGTGGGGTGTACTGTCCATTACTTTACTCTGAATAACGAAATTCCATTTGAGGATGACACATAGGCATGGGAGAACCTCAAAGTAGTGGTTTGGGGTCTTAGGGGGGTCACTTAAAGTAATGGATCTGTACAAAGTGGGGCAGAGAAATTTAACAGATTTTGAAGTTAAGACCTCACATTTCAGGTGTTGGTGTTTTAAATAAAACTTTTAAAAACCATTTAAAAAAGTATTGTAGAAATCCTGAATATACCCATAGGATTAATGGAAAATATTAACTATTCTAATGTTAAAATTTTTTATATCATTGTTACTTGGGATAAAATACTCAGTTATAGTATCCTACAGGGATTCAAAGAGTGTTATAACTAAAACAGCTTAGCAGTTAAGACTGTGCTCTAGAAAACCTAGATGACTTTAAAGGAATCTAATGACGACAGAGGCTCTGGTCTTGAAGATGGAAGTGGGCTTTTGACTGTATTGAGATGAGCGCCTCCCCCATACATAGATGGAGCTGGAATGTTGATCTCATTGGGAGGTGTGAGGTCTCCTTGCCTTTGGGACAGGCTTATAATCCCGACGATGGAATGCTCAGGCAAGCACAATGATGTCATGGAGTGTCCCTGTAGTTGTTCGGTGGGGTGCTGCCCTAGTCATGAATCGCTTAATAAAGCTAATTAGATCTTCAAAAACATAATATCAAAGCTGGAAGTGACCGTGGAGTGGAGATGGTTATTCAGGTACATTCAACCTTTTTTTCTGACCAGGCATCCAAGATTATCTCAAATGACAAACCATACCATAGAAACAATTTTGTAATTTAGGGAGAAATACAGTCTAGCTTTATAGTTTTGAAAAATAGCAAGTAGACAGGCATCTAGAGCAGTTTGGGTTATATTCGTCAAAATCAGAGGGTCCCCAAGACAATGCTTTGGAGATGGGGAAGAGAGGAAAGTGGTCGTACATATCTTGAGGAAGCTCCAAATACGTGGTGACAGGGCGGGGTCGTTTGCACAGGTGGCATGTTCTTCCCGGTGTCACGCAGTTAATCTCTGCTCTGGGACCAGAACCCTGGGCTTCTGCTCCCTAAGCAGGTTTTCTCCGCCACACCCTTTTCCTTCTTTTATTGTTTTTGTTCCTCTTTCCTTCTTATTTTCAACCAAGTCGGAACTGTCGTGCTTGGTAAAATGGGAAGTGCTGAGCTGTAGTGGGAGGCGGTCTTTGAAGCTCCAACCATAATGCATTGCGGGAGAGCTCATCATTCAGCTTAGTGACCTTTTCTGACTTTCTGATTGTTACCACTGATTTCCAAAGTCCCCTAAACTCCAAATTTCTGAATCCAGCTCGTCTCTTTATTTCCCGCATTAAACAGGTGTCCATGTGCTGTGAGTTCTCCCCCAGTCGGTGTGCTCCTGTGTCTCCTTCCCTTCGTTTCTCAGCATTAACCTCCGAAAGGCGCTCTCAGCCCTTGGCTTGGGCTGTTGAAATGAGCCCCCAGTTGATCCCTGCTTGTGGTTTCCACCTCTTCCGATCCACACTGCACATCAGTTCTGTTATGATGAGCTTAAATAATAGAACATTTATTGAGCACTTATGAGTCGGATATCGTTTTAAAGATTAACTCTTTGTTTTTCATAATAATCTGGAGGGCTACATACTGTTATTAACCCATTCTGCAGATGGAAAGGGAGGCATAGATTTAATTATCCAAAGTCACAACAATAGCTAGATAGTAAGTGGCAAAATTGAATCCAGAAAATCAGAACATTTGTTGCTGTAACTGAAACTACAATGGGGTTGTGTCACTCCGGGCACACATTCCCTGATACCATCTTACCTGTTTACAGAATCCAGATTCCTTAGCCTGGCGGTAAGACTCTTGGGCCAGCCTGCCTTTCTAGCTTTAACCTGCTCCTCTGTCTGTATTCTGTGCTCCAGCCAAACTTGAGGTGACATTTGTGCTGCCACCTGAAGGAGAAGTTGGAGTTACCAAATAAGCAATAAGGCAGTAACGTTCGAGGCAGTGCAGAGGGTGTCCCTGAGAGAGCGTGCTCGAGGGAGCAAGGCGTGCCTTCCCCAGGCTGGAGCCTCAGGGAGGGACTGTCACAAGGTGAGGCTTCAGGTGAAGTTTGAGGCCACATGGTGCACACTTCCTAGTCTTGTTCTGTGGGATATTTTTGTGGGATATTTTCACAAAATTTATGCATACTAGAGTACTGACTTTTTTTTTTTATTTTAGGTGCTCTGTAATAGTGGATGTGAAGTTTTCTCATTTTTTCCTAGACTCCTTTTAAAATTCTCCTCTCTTCTAGCCACGGCTATTGACTTGCCTGTTTTCACCTGAATTCTAGCAGGAGTTGCAGTTCCCTAGCGCCTGTCTTTTGTCCTGGCCGTTTCAGTTTATCTCACTCCTTTGGAGAGAGTCAAGAATCTCTTGTCATTTAGAGGCGCTTCTCACGGCTCCTGCTTTTCTCCATCTGTGAGGCCTGGCTGAGGCTGAAGAGAGTGGCCTCTGAGCCTGGTTGGGTTACCACTTAACCAGCCGTGGGCATCTGTGAACTTGTGGCCGTGCTAACTTCAGTTTCTGAAATGCTGTAATATTGCCACCTAGTTCATAGTGCTTTTGTGGGTATGAATAAGGACATACTGGAACAATGTTTGGCATGGAGCAAGAGTTTAACAAATGTTCCTGATTTTTATTTTTATTATTCTTTAATTGTGAAAAACTACTTAGAACATTCTGGAAAACGGTCACAGATAGTTGCTTTATCCATACTATTATTATTGAGGGTACTTTGGTTTGGGAAAATTTGCTTGTTTGAAAAGTAAAAATGAAATCTTGTTGAAGTAAAAATGAAATCTATTTTTTTTTTGACTTCTAGTGAGTTTGAAAGTTTTCCCATATACTTATTATTGGTTTGTGAGAATTGCATCTTTTGCCTGATTTTTTTTTTCCCCTAGAGGTGAGGGCAGATCTTAGTGTTTTTAATTGTGTCATTAGAGATTAAGGGTATTGTATAAAACATTTTCCAGACTGTTTTTATTTGGTATAGAACTCAGATGCAAATTTTAACTACTTTTGCATAGTAGATATGGAAGAAGGAAAACTAATTATGAGCTCTAAAATGATGTGTTTATTTGCAACATAAGTATACTTTTAATGAAGAGTTACTATTTTTATATTATTAAATTTTATAACCTCTCTTTAACAATTTGCTTAATGCTTAACTTTTAAAGTGTCTGGTCAGATGAATATCTTGCCTTTTGGGCATTCCGTAATGGAAAATCCCTGTAAATATACAGTGTTTTAATTGGAATCACAAAGCCAAATGATTGCCTCATTGGATAATTTTAAGTATTATGCTGCAATTCAATATAGGTACCCAAGTACTTAACTAGATTTAAAAATATCTTGTATGTTTAGCAGCTGTCTAGCTAGAACGGAAAAAGAGGAGTATGTGGATGGTTCTCTTTTCTGCCTGGGGTAGAAGGAAAAGGGTTTTAAAAATGGTCGTTTTTTCCTTAGCTGCAGTTGCTGTGCCTGCTTTGGCAGAAGGCAGAGGTTTAAGGCAGCTTTCTTTCCTGAGAAAACTCATGTACCTGAAATTAGTAGCATCTTCAGACGCTTCTTAAAATGACTTGGTGGTGGCATAGGTGAAGGTGGTGGCAGCCTGTGGTAGGTGACATTTCTGCCTCTTTCAGTGTTGTGGCCTGTCTCCACTGAAAGGGAGGGCAGCCAAACGGGCAGTATTCAGCTTTTTAATGGCTTCATAATATTTCAGCTTTTAGATGTGTTGTAATATGCCATTTCTCTTCTTTTTGTACTTACAGTTATCTGGAAGTTCAACTTTAGTGTGCCTGTAGGCCCTGGCAAAGTTATGGTCAAGAGATCTGAAGATAAATTCAGGAACAGGGTTGGGGAGGGAGCAATTTTGGGCAATTCAAGTTTTATATATGTACATATATACAGTATGTTTGTGTGTGTATTTGTAAGGTTTTTAAAAACTTTAGGTAAATAGTGCTTTTCTGCTTTTTTTGTCTAGAATTTTTTTAAAAAAGGAACCAAGTTAGAATCTAGTCACCATTTATTAAAATGCATCTTCGAAGATCTGAACGGAGGCTTTGGAGCACAGCCTTTCTTTTCCTCTGGCACCGGTCTGTGTGACATGTCAGGTCTCTGGCATTTCGCAGGGGGAGGAATCCTTTGGATTTATGCGATTGGACAAGATGATGAATCATCTCAATTCATGTATGAGGACGCTGACTCGTTTGTCAGGACTCTGCGTTTAGGCTGGTGCTAAGGCAAGGGAGAGGAGGTCTTAAATCCTAGTTCAATGTATTTCTAGATAGCCAGCTGAACTTTCCAAATTATTTCTCTTTTTACTTCTTTTGGAAATGAAAATGTTGAATTTGCATGTTAAGAGGAATCTGAGATATAGGAAGCAGGGCCCAGGCCCATAGGGCTTAACAAAGGTGATTATGAACGGCTGGAGAGCTACAGATTTCTTACCTAGATTGTTCCAGTGCTCTCCCTTAACTGTCCCACAGACTCTGACCTGGAGGGAAGAGGATGAAAGCCCCATCTTCTGACTGAAAATAGGAAGTGGCATTCATCGAATGCACTTGCCGTGTTACCGCCGGTTAGGCCCTACTTTATGTTTCATGTGCTGTTGACTGCTGCTAGTTCTGTCTCAGGCGATTGTATTTGCTAAACCATAAACTGGGATGTGTCATCTGACAGGCCCTCGGATGAGAGACAGCTTTGAAATCAAGACTGTCTGATAGCCTCGAGCTGTGTGGTCACTGTCATCGTTTCTCTTGTCGAAAGACACACTAGAATCAGAATCTGGTTTACCACCTAGTCTGAATAATGATAATTTCTTAGCTTGAAAGAGTTAGTTTCTTGATTTTAACCAACTTGTCTGTCAGTTGAAAGGCTTACATCATTTTTATAAAACTTTTGAACTCTTTATGTCTTTATGAAAGGTAACTGAAGGCCAGAATGACTGCGGTGTTATTGTGAATTCTTCAGTAAAATGACAGGCTAGCAGTCTAATCAACCCCAGTTATTTGCTCATTTTCTTTAGTAGTAACCTGGATTTCTGATAGAGCAACCATCACTGTTCTGCGTAGATCTTCTAGATTCTTAAAAAGACTTTTATTCACATAGTGGTATAGATTTTTTCTTTTTTAGGGACTTGGACTCAGTTAAGCCTGATTAGTTACCTTTTGAATGAATAATATTATTCTAATACTCTGCTAGAAAGAAGTTTAATGTCATTTAGGCCCTATGATTATATGCAACACTCTTTTTTGTATTAAGACGCTGATATTGCCTGAGAAGGCTACTTTAGTGGCTACTGTCTTATTTTCTCTCCCTTGTACTGTGATGCAGATTCCGCTAATCCAAAAGGCATCCTTTTCTGCCCCTCTGCAGGACTGTCCAGTGAAACAACGTCTAAAATTAAACTTCTGCCAGAAACTAGTTTGCTTTTTGTCTCTCCAGAGGACTGGAGTGGGACGGGGTGGGCGGGTTAGAGAACATGTATATTTAAAACAATGATAAGCCAGCAAGGATCACACAACTACAGACATGAAGATAAGCTGTTTCTTATTGTATTTGTCTCAAACTTATTTTCCTCTCAAGCATGCTTGTGAGCATTTTGTATAAGTCACTATTATTTCAGTCGCTGTGTTAAATACATTGCTTTCTTTAGCATGTAATTTTCCAGTAAAGTATTAGTTTTCAGTTTTTCAAGAGTTTTGTCGTAATCATTTAAAATCAGCTGTCAGTTTACTGAACCAAAAGTTCATCAGCTTAGATATTTAATTTATTGCAACATACTCTTCCATTTTGTGTTGGCATTTCTAAATCTCCTGAAGGCAGATTCACTTTGCAAATGGTAGATTCACATTTATAAGTTTATAAATAAATGTCTGCGTTCTTTATATATACCACTCAATCGCTCGGTCAGCAGTTCCCGAGGGAGCTTCTGTGCCGGCCGAGTACCGTTCTGAGCACCAGGCGGAGGACGGGGAGCCTCCTCCTCGTGGTCGTGCTGCCGGCTCCAGTTAGAGAATCGCTGGTCTTCATTTCTTCAAGTGTTGAGACTTGATCTCTTAAAAGGTTTAATCTCACCTCTGAAATTTCTCTGGAGACATTGTGTATCTTTGTGTATCTTTGTTTACCTTTGTTTACCTTTGTTTCAAGGCTTCCTACCCTCACTCCACCCCCCTATTCCTAGAAATGAAGGGCTCAAAGGCTGCTTCACACCTTGTTTCCTTCTAAATGGGGAAATTTTTTATTAAAATGGGTTTATCAGTGATTAAACATTTCTATATTATGGATACTATAAAGAAGATATTTCTTTTTCCACTTGGAAATTTCACGACTACCGATAACTCATAAAATACCAGGTGGTATGATCTGCTTTATTTATTTTTACTATTTAAAAATCTTTTATAATTTTAGAGTATTGGGAAGAATATAACTTTGGCCATATTACATGGTATACTATGTACAACATAATAATTTATAGAATCCAGCAGCTATATCTTGGGTGACTGTTTTAATCTTCCTTGTGTTCCAGATGCTATGACTAAAAATACGTTCTTGGCCTCTTACTTCAGCTGTAAGAATTTGATTTGTCTTTTGTAATTGAAAGGGTTAGGGACCCATTTACTGTAGGACTAAGTAAGATTTTCTGTAATTTAGTTGTTGAGGATAGTACGGTATCTCAAAAATAATATGTGCTTGTTAAATACAGAGTGAATACAGTGCATGCATATGTATACTAGTCTCAAGGTGTCAGGACTATTTGCAGTTCTTAAATGCAGTCAGTGTTTTACTTTATCTCCTAGTGGCTCTTTAGTTTGTCTATCATCTGTCAGTCATCTATCATCTACTTATCATCTATTATCTATCATCTATCTACCTACAGCTTATCTATACTCTATCATCTACCTACCTATCATCTACCTATCTACCTGTCTGTCCATTTACCCATCTGTCTATCGCCCATCACTCCATCCTGTCTCAGTGGCTGCGGGGCATCCCACATGCATCCCACCACCCTACTTTCATTGTGCCTCTCCTGTCCTTGTGCTGTGGTTGTCATGTTCATGTTTTACTTTTATATATTGTTAGAGACTTCACAATACATTGTTATTTTTGCTTTAAACAGTCAATTATGTTTTAAAAAAAATACTGACAAGTATCTTTACTATTTGTTTCCAATGTTAACCATTTCTTTATTCTTTTGTGTAGATCTCAGTTTCTTTCTGGAATCGTTTTCCTTCTATGAACTATAAACCTTTTTTGAGTGTAAATATGCTGTTGACAAATATTTTAAATTTCATTTGTCTTAAATAGTGTTTTATCTTCATTTTTAAAGGATGTTTTCACTGGATATAGAATCGTAGGTTAAAGGTCTTTTTTTTGTTCTTATTTCAGAGATGTTGCCTTTTTTTCTGGTGCGTATGGTTTCTGATGAGAAGTTGGTGGTTCTTCTGTATGTCAGTGGGTATTTTTCCTCCTCTGGTTGCTTTTACAAATTTTTTTTTTTCATCGTTTTCAGCAATTTGATTAAGTGCCTCAGAGAGAGAGAGAGAGAGTGAGTGTGTGTGTGTGTGCACGCGTGTGCATGTGCATGTGTACGTACTACTTGGAGTTCATTGAGTTTGGATCTGTGGTTTGATACTTTTCATTGAGTTTGGAAAACTTTTGACTATTATTTCTTTATAAAATTTCCTTCCCTGATTTCTCCTTCACATCCTGAATATTACTGCTGGATTCAGTTCATTCTTTCATTGAACAAATATTTATTGAATGCAGTGCCAGGCTCTGTTCTTGGTACTAATATCACGATGAACAAAACTTACTCATGGACTTAAATTCAGTTACCCTCTTAAGCGTGTACCTTTATTTCCAGCCATTATTAATAGTGCAGTTGGTTGTTCTTTTAGCATTTTGTTCCACCTTTCATTACGGGGATGTCTTGTTGATAGGGACTTTGCAGGTTTCTTCTCACATAAGCTGGCTTGCCTCTTGCGCGTGTGCGAGCCGCCCACCCCCCCCCCACCCCCCTTCCCCATTTCTTGGGATTCCATCTCAGAAGCTTGACCTCATAAGAGTTTCCACATCTGGATGCTACAGCTTTAATTAACTTGAATTACTTTTGTTCTTTAATATTATTCTTTCTCTTTAAAATCTAATGCAGATTAATACTGTCACAAGGATGGTCCCCTATGAATATATTAATAACAAAAAGAAATTTAAGCTAGCTGTTAAGTGGCGCTATATGCGAGTCTTCACCAGAGACAAATGGCAGTTATTTTTCACTCAGGGTCTTCTCCAGGCTTTTCTATTTGATATTCCCTCATGTCTGCCACTACCTTCATGAGTCTGATGTCCCATTCTCTTGAGATCTGTTCATGAAATATTTCTTTGTAGAATCATTGCTAAACTCTACTAGTGTTAGGATCTCTATTGTGCTTTCTTGCTGGAACAAAGTAACTTGAATGGAGTGACAAAGGTACTTCATTTTTTTTTAAAACTATTTACCAGCAAAGTTTTTACGAACTTTAAAAAAGTTACAGAAATGTACTCATGGTAAAAAAAAAAAAAAAAGATCCATACAGTTCAGAAGGATATAAAAATGCAGATAGGACCCCTCATGTATATTTTGCTCCAGCTTTCCTTTTATACTATTTGACATCAATTTAAAATATTATTTTGGAATTGAACTCCAAATAATGATTGTGAAGATGATTTTGAATTCTATAAGCTCATCATTAAATTCCAATATCTGATATTGCTACATGGATACATTCTTGGGCTAAAATGTTATTAGAGCTAATTTTTAATTTAGTGGAATAAGAGTTGCATATAGTATGGTAGATATCAGGTTAAACCATATGAAATCACAATTTTGTAGGCCAAAGGAGGTCTGATATCAAGAATTTCATATAGTTCAGCCTAGTACTTTATTATCATCTCTGTTACAGAGTGACCTGAGTCTCCCTCATTAACATATGAATTAAAAGGGGAGATGGAAACTTTAGAAAGAATAAAAACCATGGTGATTTGCTTAATTATAAAATCAGGTTGACAAAATAATTCCCATATTAGTTTGTCTTCTTGGAGTCTTAGGAGAAATCCTATAAGTGAAAAACATAGTTATTTTTTGTTAGCCCACATTCAGATTGCCTACAGCAAATTAATAAAAAACTCGTCAGATTCTTCGTCACCTAAGCATGCTATCCTTATGCACCTGAAGTGTACTAGTTTTTAAAAACACCAGCACTACCACCACAATCCCCCAGATCTAGCAAGGCAGGTAATCTGTTGGGGGTGGGAAAACCCTATAGTGTATTGTACAGTCAGAATATAGCTTATTTTTGGATTATCTGCTATTCGCATTAGTTGGAAAATAGCTTTCTTTTATTAAAGTGAGCAATTAAAATTTCTTTTAGATGCTTTTCTAGGCAGCACTGGTATCACCTGGTGGCGTATTAGAAATGTAGGCTCTTGAGCCCTACCCTGCTTCTAATGAAGCAGAGGCTGCAGTTTTAACAAGATCGTAAGATGATTTGTAAGCACGTTAAGGTTTGAGGAGTGCTGTTGTAGATCACGAGTGTCATTGTCACTCCCACAAAACGATGCCATAGTACCCCCTTAGTAAGTGCTTCTTGAATTTAATACACATAATTGACTAGATCCAGGTTCCAAAAATGAAGGATTTTAGGAGAATAGTTATAGCAGTAATAATCAAATAGCAGTTAACCGTTTCTTTGTAATTCGTTTATAGCTGTTTGGATATCACAAAATTGTCCATATGTCCCTTTAAATGTATCCTTGAGTCTGATTTTAACCCATGCTGGATGATTTAGTGGAAGTCTTGTGATTGTGTGTGTTTGTGTGCATACATAATACAAGTCAACAATAGTATACAGATTAAAGGAGTAATTAGATTTTGATGAGTCAGAGGATATATAATTGATATTGTAAAGATAACTAAAAATAATAATAATTTGTGTTTGGGGGCGGTATAAAAATTCAATCCAGCAGAAAATAGTAAGAAAGAAACATAAAACAACTGGAATAAATAGGTTATTAGTGTTCATACATAAACATAACTACATATTGTTTATAAGAGACAAACCTAAAATATAAGGAAATGGAAAGGTTGCAAATAAGACATGCCATGCAAAGGGTAAGAGAAAGTTTGATGTAGCCATACTAATATCAGACAGTGTGAAAAGCAATTATTGGAAATAAAGAGGGGCATTGTATAATGATAACAGGTTTTATTCACCAGGAAGGTATAACAGCTCTAAATTTACGTAATCCAATAACGTAATTTAATGGGAAGTTTTTAATACACCTCACTTGCTAACTGAGAACAGGATGAGAGCTGAAATAGAAAACACATAAAAGAGAGGAAACCGAATAAAATTAATAAACTTTTGATTAGGCTGATCACAAAAAAGTAAGAGAAAGCCTCATTAACTAATCTGGAGGTGAAGGGGGTACCACTGCAATTATACTTTTATTGATCAAAACGCTTATAAGAAAAGACACTATGAAGAACCTGATGCCAGTGCATTTGAAATTTAGATAAAGTAGACACACTATTAGAAAAATATAACTTACCAAAACAGACGCAACAGGAAGTATAAAATTCGAATAGCCCTATTAAAGGAATATAACTTTCAATTGAAAACCTACCCACAAAGAAAACTCCAGGTCCAGATGATTTCACTGGTGAATCTACCACAAAGGATAACCCTGAACAGACTATTTGGGAATGCAGAGTTGGTGTGATGTTGAAATATCAGTCCATGCATTTCACCACATTAACAGAGGAAATCTGAAAAACTTATGTCATTTCAATGGATGCAGGAAAAGCATGTAATAAAATTCAGCACCCATTCTTGGGGGAAAGGTTTTATTTAGCAAACTAGGACTAGAAGGGAACACCATTTCTCTGATAATGGTTATCAGTCAAACATCTGCAGCAGGCAAAGTCCTGGCTGGAGAAAGCTTTCTGAGATTGGGAATTAGACAATTGTACCTGTGTCTCTCAAATCATCACTGTACTGGAGGTTCCAGGAAGTGGACTAAGGCAAGGGGAAGAATAAGGATTGGGAAGGAAAAATAAATAAAACTGTTCAAGTGCCCAGTAGTGTTAGTAGCTACCACTTATATAGTACAAATAAAGCAATCATTGCAGAAGATTCTGTTGGACAGTGCTGTTCAAAAGACAGTACCCTTTCAACCAAAACCCCAGCATGGGTTTATTTGTTTTTAGTGAATTTGATGAGCTAATTCTAAAACATATGCTGACATGCCGGAAGACTAAGAATAGCTAAAATGTTATTGAACAAAAGTCTCCATTAGATATTAAAACTTCCAAAGCTGTCATAGTGTAGACAGTGTCTGGTTCTTGCACAGAGATTTAAGAAACCTAGGTGAGTCTGTATTATGTAGAACAGAATAGAAAATCCCAAAAGAAATCTAAACATTTATGGGCATTTGATTTATGATAAAGATAGCATTGCAGAGCAGTGGTTTCTGGGTCAGTTGGATGTCCATTTGGCAGGGGAGCGGGGAATGAAACTAGATTCCTGTTGCACACACAAATAGAAATCAAATCCAAGAGGATTCCCCATCTAAATTTGAATGGTAAAACCACTTTGAGAAGATAACAATTTCTTCATGACTTTGGTATAAGGAAAGATTTCTTAAACAGCATAAAAATACTAATTCTAAAGCAGAAGTTGATAAGAGATTGTGTTCATCCAAAAAACACCATTCAGAAAGTGACAGTGCAGATCACTTCTAACCAGTAAGCAGATCAGATCTAAAATATGTTTAAAAAAATGGAACTTTTTTAATTTTAGAAATTTGTAAGAAAAATTTCTTGATAGAAAAATGGAAAAGCAGCCCGAGTAGGCAGTTCACATAAGTGGATATCCAAATGGCCAATAAATAAATGAAAAGATGCTCATAGTCACCAGGAAAATACAACTTAAAATCCAGTGGAGTGCCACTAAACACCTCCTGTAATGACTGAAATTAGAAAGACGGATGATTCTGAGTGCTAAGTGAAGGAGCGGAGTACAAGGGATTTGCATAAACTGCCAGTGGAAAAATAGATCTGATTAAAAGAAAAAAACTGGAAAAGCAACTGAATGGCATCTCCGTGTGTGTCGAAAGACACTTAACAAGACTCTTCCTAGTGGCAGTATTTGTAATAGCTCTGAACTGAAAATAATCCTAATGTCAATCAAAAGTAGAGTTATAAGCAAGTCATCATATGTTTCTATCAAGTAATAATGAACAAACTAGTTATCGGCATAGCACTAAGCGAACAGACCCCTTTATGTAAAGTTAAAACTAATCTTATTTTAGAGGTCAAGATAGTATTAACTTGGGGAAGAGAGATCAGGTATTGATTGGGAAGACTCGTAGAGTGATGGGGTGCGGTTCCTGGGGCGCTGGCCATTTGTTGCCCCCTGACACAAGTTCAGTTGATAAGTGTTTAAGTTATATACTTATGATTTTTGCACTTTTTCCCCTACATATTATAAGCTTAAACATGTTGTAAAATAACGGCATTAATAATAGGAACAACTAATATTTTAAAAAGTGTTTTTTTTAATGTGCCACATTCCATTCTGCGTGCTTTCTTGTGGTATCTCATTTAAACCTCATTACACACCTAAAGGAATAGGGTTCTCGTCGTGATGCCTCTGCTTCGTACATGAAGCAGCTAAGTAAGACCCGGAGTGGTTAAGTAATTTGCCACTCAGGGCCTCGGTCTTTTTACTGTTTACTTATAAGAGCTATTTGTATTTCTTCCCATTTTTTTTGTGTTTTTAACATGCAGGTTTAAAACTTCCCTTTTCTCCTATTATTTGACATTTAGGTTTCCATTTTTTTGCTGTTACAAACAATACTAAGGTAAAAATTCTTCCTTACTGTCTTTGTGCACATTGTCTGTTATTTCCTTCTGATAAATCCGTTTTTTTTTTTTTTAACTGAAGAGTTGTTCCACATAATTGAATTGGCTGTTTTGTTTTTGTTTTTTTTATAGTGAGTAATGTAATGTTTAGAAAGGTTATCTCGTCTACTATCGTGGAACATTATCATTTGACATATTCAGCAGATACTTATTAATCATGTACTAGGGGTTAGCTAAGGGCCTCACGCTGCAGTGGAGGGAGACAAGCGAAGGTCTGGAGTTAAGTGGGGTGGAAGACTTGGGATTTACATTTGAGAAAGGTCAATCTAGCCATCTTATCGGAGAATTGCAGAGTTACAGATAGGCAGAGAAAGACCGAAAAAGAACAGTGAGGAATCTGTTTCAGTCATCAAAGTGAGTCATGGAGTAGTGGAGGTGAACGGAAGAGGAGGTGCTAGGGTGCTCTGTGGGCGGTGGAGTCAGCACAGTTGGGCGGCTGTTCGCGTGGGGTGGTTTGTGGAGGAGAAGAACTTTACCGTGGTTTCCAGAGCTCGTTTCTGGTGGATTGGGTGGAAGATGGTGTCATCCACTGCAGCAGAAAATAGAAGTTGGAACTTAGAGTTGGGAGGAATTGAGCTCTGTTCTCTTCAGTTTGTGGAGTCTGTGCAGCATTCACGTGGAGATCATAATGGTCCACGAGAGTGGGTATGTCTGCATCACCTTTTCTTGTACATCGTAGGACAGTAATTGTGGCTGAGATTGAGCCATTTATTAACTGCCAGAGTTTTAAGTATTTTACGCGGATTAAGACACGTTACCTCCACCACAGCCTTTCGAGACAGATACTGTCATTATCAGGAAATTAGATGTGGTGTGTAGGGTCACCTGGATGAGCTGGTGAGTGTGGAGCTGAGATTTCAAATGGCACTAGGCTGGCTGAGAAGCCATGCTTGTCACTGTCAGTACAATGCTGTTTTATGTCTCAAAAAAAAGTAGACTTTAGAAAAAGCACCCTGGTGCTGGACAATATATTCTGCTATATGGCAGAGGTTAGCTGGTTTACTTAGGAAGACAAGTATTCTGGGTCCAGAGTTTGCTGACCAGGGTTTTACTCTTTGCCTTTTGGCTTCAATCTGTGATTACGGAGGTTTTTTCTTTACTTTAAGGAAGAATTAACTTTTACTAGTTAGCTACCAAATACTTTTACGGACCAAAAGCGTTTATTTGCCATTTCTACCATGAAAATCGTGACATGAACGGTCCCAGCCTACCCGTGTAATAATTACTGCCCATTCATTCTTGTGATGAGCTTGCCAGGTCTAGGCTTTCTTAAGGGACTATATTGGAAGAGTCCAGAGGTTCCAGCATCCTGTGAGTTTGTTTTTGTGTGTATCGTATGCTCACCTTTAATTATCTGTGTCAGCGGTGAGCACCATTGGGACACATCTTTCACCTGGCTTGGGGGATGCTGGGGATATTGATTGTCATACACCTGGCAGATGCAAAGGAGCATCTCAGCAGTGTTTTTCTGAATTGGTTTCTTAGGAGCTGATCCATTGGAGAGACTCTTTCAAAGAATTCAATTATTTATGTAATTTATGGTTCTCAGTTGATGAAAATCTCATGTGAAAATAAATATTAAAGGTTATTCCTACTGCCTTACAAAAAAGATTTACTTAAGATATTTTCTTAATAATACAGATTTATAGAGTACAGATTTTAATCAGTATATTTTATATCATTTAATATACTGCTGTTGTGTTGAGTGACATGTTCTTGTTTGTAGTTCTTAATGTTATCGAACATCCTAACGTCCTTATTTAAAGAACTATAAGATAGGTTAGAAGACACAAACATTTGGCTATGAACACACCCTTAAAACCTCCTTTATTGTCTTCTCATAGGAGGAGAGACTTCAGCATGCAAACCTTCATCTGTTCGGCTTGCACCGTCATTTTCATTCCATGCTGCTGGCCTTCAGATGGCTGGACAGATGCCCCATTCACATCAGTACAGTGACCGTCGCCAGCCAAACATAAGTGACCAACAGGTTTCTGCCTTATCTTATTCTGACCAGATTCAACAACCTCTAACTAACCAGGTGAGTTCATGATGTATTACAGAAACAATTTATTGGATGGCAGTTTATTTCTTAAAATGGTAGAATAGTAGATAGGCAAAATGCTTGAATGGTTTTCGGTTGTACATGTCACGTGGAATTTTGGATTGAAAAAATAGGTGTTAAAAGTTTTCATTGAAACGTTCGTTGATGTTTTTCTTTTTTCTATGTATTTCACTTAAATAACACTAATACACATAATCACATTATTTCATTCTATGATAGGGAGGGAAAAAGTTATTTCTAAAGAATATTAGTTAAACTAAAAGCTTATTTTTACGGAAAGGTAGTTGAGTAGACACATATAAGTTATAGGCAAACAAGTCAGATTCCATTATAGCAAACTTACAGAGTTGACTTTACTTTTATAAACTACTTTAGTACACATTTATAAAAATAAATACAAAACTCCTTAAAATTAAAAGGAAAAGCAAGTAATGGAAATTATAACCATGTTGTTTATTTGAATATTTAGACTAGAGATTTAGGAATTTTCTATAAAATAGGTACTGGAAAGGGAATAAATGTTGGTTCTCTTGATATACATGCATATATGCATATATATGGTGTGTGTGTATGTGTGTATTTTTAATACCTTCCTGAATCGTCTGCACCACTACATTGATTGTTGGTTTGGGGAGAATTTTTTACTGGCTATAATGTGGTAAGGTTCTTTCCCCAGTGGGGTTGAGTATGTGATGAGTGATGAAAACGGCTGTTTTTCATATACTTGGGATTTAGTTTGCCACTGTTCTATTCAGGGCTTTAGGATATCAAGTAATGACCAAAAACTTGGAAAATTTCGAAGTATTTCTTATACTGGATTATTTGAAGGAAATGTGTTTTCTCTAACATGTAACAAGTGGTTTTAATGAGCAGTTGGCTACAGTTAAGTAATATTAGAGGGCACCCTTGTATATATTATAATAAGGTTTTGTCACTGGTCGAGTTAGCTTTACATTTATAAAATGTGTATAACACGTGAATAACATTCAGTTAAGTAGTGAGATGAATTATGGCAGAACTTAAGAATTTGCTTTATGCAGTGAATTGAGAAGTCGCATGTTTCAGCATTGGAGCAGTTGGTCAGAATGTTCAAGTTTGGAAAGTGTTTCATTGTGTACGAGAAGAAAATTCTCTGAACATCAAAAAATAAAAATAGCACAATGATTCATTTGCATTGTACTTTTTAAGAAACAAAGTGTGTTAAGATTTATTTTCCCGCTTGTTGAAAAGCAGCCTATCAGGCAGGGCGCCTGTTTTTATCCATTTCACAGCCCGTGGCACTGAGCCTTCTTCCATCTGTTCTCCAAGTGTGTAAGTGCTGGGTGCTGAGGTCCCACCCAGGCCTCTTTCTTCGTAGAGAACTGTGCCTTTTGAGTTCTGACACCCGGCATCTGTAGAGGGCTAGAAAAATTCTGGTCCTTTAAGGTTATTTTTACGGTTATTGTCGTAGGTAATTTAGTAGAGTACTTATTTTTAGATAAAACTAACATCTTATTTGGAGATTCTTTTAAAATAAGAGATAATTCACTTAGTATTTTCATTTTTAACTGCAAAATATTTTTAAAGATTCGTATTATGTAAAAGACTTAAATATTCATTTTTAATATTTATAATATAAAATAATATTCAGCTAAATATTTCTCTAAACCATAGAAATTTCTGAACCTAATAATGCAGTCTGATGATGAGAAGAGATCTTTCTTAAACCCGAAGTGTAAACACTAAACCTGTGAGCTGCTGTGGCATGGTCTACAAGTCACAAAGGTCTTGACTCATGATCTGGTTGTATGAGTTGAGTCAGGTCACATGGACCCTTCTGTCTGTTCCTTGAATGGCTTGGACCAGACCCCTACTCCCCAAAGTACCTTCTAAACTTTTAAAATTTTATTATTTGGTTTCCATTGTTTCTTGTTAATCATCCTATCAGTGTCTTTTAAATAAGGTTTATTGTATAAATTGAAATGAGCTAACTTTAACATTTATTTCTGGTAGTTAGTGTTTCATACAAGTTTAAACAGTTTTGTTCAAAAAATAAATTTAGGAAATGAGAAATGTAGTGAAAGTATAGAAAAGTATGATTGATGTTTGGAATGCTGAGTCTGTGCTCTTATAGTTTTCACAGTACCTTTCCTAGTTCTTAAACTAAACCAGTACTCTGGATATGTGTGAAATATGCTGTTCGGCTTTATTAATAGCTCTCAAAGGAGCAAGAAAGGCAGAATATAATGTTTCTAATGCTGCATTATGTATGAAAATATGAGGTGAATATAAATAAAATGAATGAAATAGATATTAAATTGGAAACAATTTTTAAATTAAGTTCTGGAGCTTACACTATGGAATCTTTTCAGGAGAAAAAAAGATTGTTTTAGTTCTCATTACTGATCTTAAGCAAGAGTTGCAAACCAGTACTTTTCTTTTGCTCTGTAGTCTGCGTATATTCACACAGAAAGGTCTAGAGACGTGAGCATTGGGAGTGTGGCTTTTTCTAGCTCCCTTGGGCCAGATAGCAGAGGCAGCAGGAGGCTGTCCCCCCCACTTCCGCCCCGCCGCCACACACACAGGACACTGGACGGGAAGGGCGGTGGAAGGGGACTAGCCACCTTCACCTTGGTGAGCTTTTGGGTTCTCTGACCACCATAGGCTTTTTTCAGCTGCAGAGAGGAAGAAAGGAGCTCGCTGCCTTACTGTGCAGCCTCCTGACTTCGTGGCTCTAAGCAGCTGGAAGTGGAGGAAGCATCAAATGCTTAGGGCTGGCCTTTGTCTTAGTACAGATTTATTTATAACTGAGCATTTGGAAAAGTTATTTTCTAATCTGAATTTGTGCTTATGGCAGCACAGTATTTCAAAAGCAAAGTTTGGTTACCTAACTGAAATCATAATGAAAATTAGTGAAGGGAGTGTTTATTTAGTTTATAGAAATTAATTAATTTTTTTTTCAGTGTATTTTGAGCACCTACTTTGTACAAGGCACAGTTTGAAGCACTGAAATACAGTCTAGACCAAAGGCCAATTGTTTTGTGCACAGAACTTATATGATTTATGTAAACAGATGCCCCTGAAATAGTAACTTCTACTGCCACAGATAAATGAGAAAAGTAAGGTATTTAGAATTAGCTAATTGATTTGGCCTTGTAGGCAGAGTTTAACCAGTTGTTGAAGAGGTTAGTGATATTTCGTGAAGTGCCAGGCACATAGCATACACTCAGTTGAGTGCAAAAAAAATCGTTCCTTAGTCAAAATTACGTTCATATCCCACTTCATGTTATTCACTATACATTTAAAATTGTTGTTTTTGATTGTGTGATTTTGGCGTTTTGAGTGAGCATAATTACTCTTGGAAGATATAGTCACTGGTTGTTTTTTCAGATGTTTGAGATACCAGTGGAATTGTATATGGGCAGGTTAAATACTTAAACACGTCCACGGTTTTGTACATAACTAATTGTATTAAATGCATGTGCTTATTTTATTGGCATTTATTATTCATGACTCAATTATTTTGCCCAACAAATAGCCTTAAAATGATTCAACCAAGAGGATAGACTAGAGACGTAAAATTGATGGAGAGCTTCTGGCCTGGCGTCGGGGTTCAGAGCATGGGATTCGGTGAGAAACTGCCTCACTTCGCATCTCACCCCCTGTCTTCTTCACTGCCTCTAGGCCTTTCTCATTTGTGGATTGGTGACAGGAGTGTCACTTACCTCATAAAATTGTTGAGAGGATTACCTGAGAGACATGTAGAAATATGCATGCCCAAAACATAGTATGTAGCAAATACTTGTTACTACTATTTTATTGTTAACTACTTACGTAATTTGTTTCTAACAATAGTTATACCTTCTGTCAACTTTTATTATAAGCGGTAATGAAATATTTTACTGCTTCAGACTTTGTGTAATCTCACAGTGAGGCTGCCCTCCAGTAGCCTGAGCATGGTCTTGCTGAGTAAATTACCTGCATGAAAACAATGCCAGGCTCTTAAAAAAGTAAAAAGGAAATATGTTAAGGGAAACCTCTTTTATTACCTTAAATGCTTATAGTATTCATTAACAAGAAATAATTGTCATGCTTATTGCTGATACTGTCTATTCATTAAATTAAATCTTGAAGGAATAGTGTAAGAATATTCTGTGAATTTAGCTGTACCTGCTCTTTATTTATATTTAGAAAAAAATAAAACAATATATATTAGAAAATTAAGAAATTCAGATTTCTTATTACTTCTTACTATCTTTTCAGATAAATAGTTATGATCGCTGGAGGATTTTTCTCCTTAAACCTTATTTGGAACTTTAAAAAGGAGAGAATCGTGAGAAGAGATAATTATTAACATAACAGTAATTCAGTGACTTTACTATCTGGTTAACAACTTTTTAGACTTTGGGTAGAGATGCAGAGGAAACTAATGTTAATAATGGTTAAAGGAAAGTACATCTAGTAACTATGCCAGCTCTGTCTTTTCATACCACACGCATGGTGATTCTTTCCCGTTCTGTCCGGTGTCACCTTACAACCTTCCTCCCTTTTTTTCTTAACGTGGGTTAGCTTGGTTAGTTATCCCAAGACTCCAGACGTTTCTGTGAGGCCTTGGTATGATGTGGTTACTGTCCCTCTGTCCCTCAAATTAACCCAAGTGTCCTTGGAGAGAGGCTGCATCAGGGGCTTCTAGCTCAGTAGATTTTTTTTTATTATTATTAAATTTATCAGGGTGACATTAGTTAATAAAATTACATAGGTTTCAAATGTACACTTTAATAATATATCATGCGTATATTGCGTTCACCACTCAAAATGAATTTTAAGTTTCCTCTGTCACCTTATATTTGACCTCTTTTACCCTTATCTACTTCCCCTTCCCTCTTGTGACCATTAAACTGGTGTCCTTGTCCATGAGTCGTTGTTTCTTTGTCTTGTTTGTTTGTTGCTTTCAGTTTTATATCCCACATATGAGTAAAATCATATGGTTCCTGACTTATTCTGTCTGATTTATTTCACTTAGCATGCTAATCTCAAGATCCATCCATGTTGTCGCACATGGCAGTATTTCATCTTTTATTATGGCTGAGTAATAGTCCATTGTATGAATGTACCCTACCTTTAGCCAGTCATCCGTAGAAGGACATTTCGGTTGTTTCCATGTCTTGGCCATTGTGAATAATGCTGCAGTCAACATCAGGGCACATATATCTTTAAGGATAAATGTTTTCAAATTTTCGGGGTACATACCCAGAAGAGGGATTGCTGGGTCATATGGTAATTCTGTTCTTAATTTTTTGAGGAACCTCCATGCTGTTTTCCATAGTGGCTGTACCAGTTTACATCCCCACCAGCAGTGTAGGTGGCCCAGTAGATTTTACCAGCATAAATGGCTATTAGAGCTAGGCAGGAATCTGGGGATGGCTAGAGGCCGTGACTGTCGATACCTTGATGTAATTAATTGGTTTTGAGGATTCGTTGATTACAAAAAAAAAAAAAAAACCCCCACCTCAGGAACCCCTTCCGTCACAACACATGGTGCGAGAGTGGGACGTGGATGGCGGTCACGACGCGCTAGCGCAGCATTCCTGGGCATCTGTCCAGAGGACGTTCGTGTGCCTGCTCTGTCTCCCGTCCGGCAGGGAGCTCACATATAGACCCTGACTGCCTGTTGGACGGTGGAAGAGATGTGGTTTAGGATTGGGGGGTGGGGTGGGAGGAGTTAATAAAGTATGGTTGAAATGAGGTTTTTGAAAGTCTCCTTAGCTTTAAGGTGTCCTTTGGAGTTTGCAGACAGCTACTAGTGTAATTGTAGGTAGGGATGTTGGTATTATGGATTCATTTGTTTATTGAGATATTTCTTAAACACCTACTATGTGCCAGGCACTGTTTTAGGCAAAGGGAATACAACATTGATCAAAAGAATCCCTGCCATTATGGAGTTTTCCTTGTAGTGGACGGAGAATGAGAGAAAACTAAAACCAGCATGCGTGCATAAATGAATAGTCTGTCAGGTGGGGGTAAGGGTTGTGGAGAGTAACGCCGCATGGAGGGGGAGGGGATGTGGAGGGCATGTCGTACTCAAGTGTGTTAAAGAGATGAGAGCAGATTCCAGCCTTAGCTACAGGGCAGATGCTTGTCAGAGGGCAGGGACCGGGGCTGTTGGAGCTTTACTTCTGTAACACCAAGCTGCACTCCTGCTCTACGGCGCTTGCTTTGTGGTGCCCACTGGGTCTTGAAATCCTTTCTTAGGAAGCTGAAGTTGAGCTTGTCTGACCTGTGTGAACCAGGTCAGGCTTCAGGAATAATTCAGAAGAAGAAAGTTTTTGTTGGGCTAATTGTATGGTGGAGAAGCCCTCTTGGGCAGCATCGTGCGAGTTTCCTGGACCCCAGGGTATGTCTGTAACCCCACTGTTGAATTTGGGGAAGCGGATCGAAGCCTGGGGCAGCTGGGCATGTTACTTGCTAATTTCATTGACTTGTTCCCACGGTAGGTTGTCTTCAGTGGAATCCAGTTGAAAAAGAGAGCAATATAATCTTCTAATGTAGATGTCTTTTTTTTTTTTTTTTTTTTAACGCATATATACAGATTACAGAGGAGGGAATTTATACCAATTCAGTATAGTTAAAGTGCTAGTCTTTTCTGTCTATTTAAGGTGATGCCTGATATTGTCATGTTACAGAGGCGGATGCCCCAAACCTTCCGTGATCCAGCAACTGCTCCCCTGAGAAAACTCTCTGTTGACTTGATCAAAACATATAAGCATATTAATGAGGTAAGACTATTCATTTGTTATAACAGCATGTGTCTTGCAGTAGAGCAGGGAAAAAAGTTGTTTTGTGACCTTTTTTAACATAACTAAGCTTTTTTTTTAAACCCCAATGATTGTCATATTGATAAATATTGTGAAGACTGGTAAGTAAATGATTTATAGATAATATAGTTATAATTATGTAAAAGAAAGAAGATATACTAACAAGGGCTGTAGAAAATTAAGATAATTGTGGATAACTTCCCCCCTTTTCAGAGTTGTATTTAATATATGCTGAATTATTATTTCTATAATAAGTTCTCCAAAATAAGAAGGGAGAAAGTGAGAGAATAATGACACCATAAAAATATGTATATGTTAGAATTTTGCTTAAATTTTTATATATTGGTTTCTCCTTTTGCTGTGGATGTCAGGAAGCTCTGAGGCACATTTAATACCTACATAACAGGCATTCGGTCTAGTTAATTTGATCTATTTCTGTGATTTAAAATTTTTTTTTTAAATTTTATGCGTGTGCTTTTATTTATATCTTTTCATTGTAAGATATCTGAAAGCCTTTTTGGTGGAAGGAAGTAGGATAAAAAAACATAGACAGCACTTTGAATTACTCATCTTTCAGCTTGGCCCTTTGCCACCCAAAATTGTTTTTCTAGTGTCTCAGACCTTTTTGACTTGACTGCCATTGGCGTCCAGTCTCAACATCCACTCCGTAATTAATGTTAAATGAGCTTTTCTGGAGCACGGTGGGTGTGCCTGAGCTTGCCTCCTCCAGTGTGAGCCCTACACCCTCTTACCAGCTTTCGAGCCATGTAAATAAAAAGATGTTCTTAAGTGTATAAATTTTACAGCCTATTGGTGCTGTTTAATGCCAATATTATTATATTAAAGCGACAAGATAAAATTAGAATGAACTCAATGAGGAACATTTCTGAGTTGGATTTTGTACACAATTAATGTTATAAAAAATGTGCCAAACTAGCTTTTGATTATCTGAAAATAATCCGATAAATTGCCAACACTTTATTAATGTCAATTTCTTAATATCTGATAAATTAACGAAGCTACTGTTAAGCCGTTGTTAACAGTAACTTTGTTGAAGCTCATTTTTAACTGTTTTGCTGCCTTGTAAACCAGAGTTTTTTTATTCTGAGAAACATAATTTATAATTTCCTCAAAGTTAGATACCAATTATGTAGACTTGTTGCCTAGTTTACCTATTATTTTTTACTGGCTTTAGAAACTGTTTTATGAGAAAATAACCCAATCCGTTAATGGCCTTCATTCAGTATTATAGGCGAAGGGAGGGAGTGGCTGTTTTTCATTAATTGTTATATTATTACAGGCTTAAGCATTGGGCCTGTCTCAGAGGGCCTGTTGCATTAGTGAAACATCAGTTTAGATACATTTAACTGCTCCTGAATAAAATCTGTGCCTTATGATCAAATATAAAATTGGGATTGACTGGAAGGAGAGGGCACGAGGGGACTTAAACATGAGGAGGATGAAAATGTTCTTCTTTTTTTTTTAGGTTTTGCCTTTGTTGATTACATCAACATATACATATTTTCCAAAATCTTTCATAATGATGCTCTTAAGAGCCATGTCACCTCACTGGATATAAACTGTATCTTAATTTAAATAATAAATGTAAATGGGATCCAGTTACTCTTCTGGAATGGGATGCTCTGGGCCAGTTACTTAACGTCTCCTATTTATAAAGTGTATAAGCAGTATAAGTTTAAAGTGAATGTCAGTGTAGACATTTCTCATTAGTTATATATCAGTATTTTTCTATAATTCAAGTAGCAATTATAGGAAATCTTTACTTCATGTTTTTTATTTGCTATTAAGAATAACAATTCATCAGTTTCCTAGTGATAGCAGATATGTCTCTTGATATATGCTCCCTTAATCTCTAGTAAAGTTTTAAATTGTATAGTTAACACTTTGTATTCTCGTTTCAGGTTTACTATGCAAAAAAGAAGCGAAGACACCAACAGGGCCAGGGAGACGATTCTAGTCATAAGAAGGAGCGGAAGGTTTACAATGATGGTTATGACGATGATAACTATGATTATATTGTAAAAAACGGAGAAAAGTGGATGGATCGTTACGAAATTGATTCCTTGATAGGCAAAGGTTCCTTTGGACAGGTAATATAATGGAAAATGCTGAATTTCATAAATTAGAATTTTTTAGTGAATCATATTGTTGCACCCTTTCCTCAGAAGTATACTTCAGAATATTTGTAAATGATATATACAGTGGTTATGCATTTGGATGATCACAGTTCTCTAAAGATAGTAACACTGTATCAGCTATAAAAATTCCATTGGACTTTTTTTTCTTTATTTACTTTCTAAAGTTACCTAGTACTTATCTTACTAATGACTAAGTGGTTGATTTTAATCACTTATAGATAGTATTGCCCCTTTCAGATGTGTTTTATATAATCTTTGGAGAATTCTTCATTGTGAGTGCTAGAGATAATTACCTTCCTGTCTGCTGCTCCTCTTCAAAGAGAAAAGAATCACTATTTTCAGCTGGGATAGCAGGTGCCCTCTCACTTTTTGGAGGCTTGGAAAGCCAGGGGCTGGACCCTGGGCCTTTCCCATGGCCTAAGTGTGTCAGGCCTAAATGGGCAGGTGGTCCTCATAGCATCAGCATTGCTCGTACGGTGATCAGGGTAATTTTGATGGAAAGGATCACTCAGGCAGCTTCTACTGGGAATAAGAGGAAGGAATTCCAAGGGACCTGTTTTTTTCTCTTTATTCCTGGCCTCTTCCTCCACCTACGACTCTCCCTTCCTCACCTGACTGCCCAAACCCCAATACAAAGTGCAAAACCCTAAATACGTTAATCTCGTCCATCAGTGGTGCCCAGAACAAGAGCTAACAAAATCTTTCTCTTTGCACTTTTAAAAAGCTTTTTCTCTGGCTGTGGATCTCCCAGTTCGTTGCACTTGTAACTTCTGTCTCATTGAGTCACAGAGCTCTGTTTTGTTTGAGGTGTGATTTGTCAGTCCCAGTCGCCTTCATTTTTGCAACCTTTGTGCAGTGTGTTGGTCATGAACCTGCAATCCAGTTACTTCTTTTGACTTTTTAATGATGACAGAATGGGTCTCAAAATGACTTGACCGGAACTACTTTTTTTGATGTAAAAAATCTCCAAAAACCGGAACTTGTATGCTCTTACTTATCTGTTCCTACCTTGAGAGAAAGGAAAATATGCCTCTTTTCAACCTGGTGGGACAAATTCATTATGCGTTGGTCTAATCACGCTTAGGACAGAAAGTGTACTGTCGGCCATTGCAGCCACAGGTCTAGACCCGGAAAAGTCTACGGTCTTAAACTTGTAAGGAAATCTGAACACAGTTGCCGGAGGACTGGATCGGTGCCGTGGCTCTTCCAGGCCCCCATGTCACATGCGTAGTGTGTCTGCCCCTTTCCCTGATTTCAAGGGATTTTGGTGATTGCACATAATTCAGGGACTTCTCTCTTGATTCGTAACCAGGGTTTCTCAGGATTTTGGGAGTCTCTGTTTGTGAAAGTTTCACTTTTTTGTCAGAAGCTGCTTCTGTTCCTCTGTTAGTCTCAAGGTATTTCTGAGGCCCAGCTTTTTTTAAGTAATCTTGCGAACACCCTTGACATAGAAATTGCTGTCTCCACCTTGAGAATCACACCAACGTTTATGCAGTTGCTCTCAACGAGATGTTGTTACTTTTGTGATCTTTTGTAATGTCCACCGTGAAAATGATGGCCGTGTAGCCTTCTCTCTAAACTTTTCCCTAGATACTCAGTCATTTGGGCTCAGGGTGATGTTTTCCTCCTCCCGTTTAATTTTCTTATCCTCTAATTCCTGAGAGCAAGTGAGCCCAATAAACCTGTACAAGTACAGGCCTCTGTGACATCAGACTCCATCGCGGCAGGTCACATTGATGCCTGTCTCCTACGCCGAGGTGCGCTCGGTCTCTGGACCTCTGATGTCTTCCATGTCGATGTGGCCAGACTTTCTCTAAAGTCTCTGCCAGATCCTTGTTAAAATAAGGGGCTCCTTCATTTCTTAAGCCAGTGATAACCAGTCCTGATTGCACATTGAAATTTCCCGGGGAGCTTTGTGGGGAGCAGGGGGAGGACTGATGCTTAGGCGCCAAACCAGTTAAATCAGAATCTCTGTGATAAGATTCTGGGCATTGATATTTTTTAAAAAATTCCTATTAAATATGTAATTCAGGATCGAAAACCGTTGCTTTAGCATTTAGCTGGTTAACTATTTGCTAAGTCAGTAAATAGTTGGGCCCCTTTGAATGGCTTTTGTCCCGGAGATGGAGATGGTTGGGATCTGGGCACCGGACTGCAGCTCTTGGTGCAGTCAGTATAGTCGATGAAACAGAAGGATGTCAGCACCACTCGGTCAGATGTTTACACGGGCAGCCCCTGATTTAAAATACAGTCGATAGTATATTTTAGAATTGGGTAAAACCAGAGACGTTGGTTTTTTCATTCTACGTTTGGTTTTAGCTGAGCTGTTTGTAATCTGTCACTGACAGTAGTTTTAACTTTGACTGACACAAATCTTGGAACATGCATTCCATTCTCTCCCTGTAATCCAGCGGCACTCAGCCTGCACATGGGAATCACTTGGAGTTCTACCTGCATGTCCAGACTTGCAAATGTGCGAGACTGTGTATCTAAAACTATTACCTATTCAGATTACATACAATACTGTAAATGTAACTTATTTAATCAGTGCTAGTGATTGGTAGAGATAAGCGTTTTCATTTATGTATTGATTTCTTAATTTTTATGTAAATCTCTTCGTTAATAGCACGAAACTCATTTTAAATGAGTAAATTAAAATGAGTGATGTGCATGACGACTTGGTCACGAATACTCCCCTCTCCTTAGCATTCACTGATTCTCATTTTAAAACTGTCAAACTTATTTAGGCATTTAATGTTTATCATGGAACTTCCCTGGTAATTTGTATTTGATTTTTTATTTTTTAGTGTAAATTAATCCTTCTGTTATATACCCATGTTTTAGCTATGAAAATCTAATTTAAAGTTAGGAAGTTATCTACATTTTTCAGATGACTTAGAACTTTTTAAATATTTTACACTAATAATTAGGATTTAAACCAGGTTTTTCTCTCATATAAAGAATAGTTGGAAGAATTGTCTTAGAGTGTTACTTAGGTGAAAAAACGAAGCACTTGTTAAGATTCATCATATTATTTTCAAAGGAGGAAAATAGTTAATCCAGTTTTGCTAAGAAAGTTCTGTTTTGTGGATATTTAGAAATACTGTAAGGATGCAAAAGAAATTTAGTTGAAAAGATTGAAAGTGATTGTAAAGCAGTAAATGGATATTACTGAATGGAAATGAATAGGCTGTCTTCTGATTAGGAAGGTCAGAAAATGAGTTAGGTCAGTGTACAATTAAGGCGAATTGTAAAGTACCGTGAGCTTGTTGCCATTAATGAAATAGAGAATTATTCCTCTTTCTTCTCTTTTAGGTTGTAAAAGCATATGATCGTGTGGAGCAGGAATGGGTTGCCATTAAAATCATAAAGAACAAGAAGGCTTTTCTGAATCAAGCCCAGATAGAAGTGCGACTTCTTGAGCTCATGAACAAACATGACACTGAAATGAAATACTACATAGGTAAGCAGGCAGACAGAACTCTGTGCGCTTACCCAGACCAGAGATTTGAGTTAATGGTGGTTTTTGTATGAAAATGTTGATTTTATCTTAAAGCGATTGACCAAAAATTCAACTGTTTATTTCTGTTGGAGGGCATAGATTTAGATAAGTTACCTGATCTGGCCGTAATATTCTAAGTCTTTGGGAATGTGCATGCAGGTGGTGTACAATTCATAAACAAACAAGAATAGTGTCATTTTTTTGGGGGGGGGGTCGGAGGCAACTTACAAGTGCTGTTTGTTTGCTTTAATCACACGTGTTATTTCAGAGAGTCCTCTTTCTGGTAACTTTCCCCCTTAGTTTCTTCTCTGAGGTATCTGGTATAATCCATAGTATAACATTTGTATTTAAAACCTTTTTGCTGAACACTTACTGAACATTTGCTATTCACTGTGATTATAACTCAGTATAAAGTGAGCTCATTCTCATTCAAGGGGCTTAGAAACGCAAGCAGCCGTCGTTCTAAGGACACTTGACTTATAAAGTGGTCTCTGGACATGGATCCCCCCTTCTTTTCACTCTTGTTTGTTGCATTTGAGTGTTTGCTTAAGTAGTAAAGATGTTGGTGTGTTACTGTGACATTTTAATTTTTGCCTTATTGAAAGAAGACATGGCAGGCATATAGTAAGCATTCAATAAATGTTAGCTATTCAGTTCTGTATAGTAATGGTTATCATTTTTTGTTTCTAGTAAACAGACTAATAATTGTTAACTGTATGAGTCATTACAGATATTCTTTTGGATGAGGTTTTTGTTTTTAACTCCTATTAGGAAGATGGTGAGTGCAGTGTCTCAAGAAATTGAGGTTCTGTATTGAAAACCAGAGAAAAATAACTTTACAGTTAGATATAGCCATGTCTGTAGAGTTGCTACCTTAAATTTGAGGTGTCTGTAGGTCATGTTGCTCTTCTACGACGTAAATAATTTATATTTTGAACTGATTGATCTTTTATAGTTTATTCTGATGAGTTTTATATTCATTCTTTGAACTACTAAAAAACCTACTTTACCATGTAGCATAATTTCTTATCTGGATTATTTGGTACTTGCCATGGTCTCGTTACAAGGAAAGTTAGTTTAGGTCTAGAACAAAATTTTGCAAATCCAAAATTCAGTTAAAAAGACGTGGGTGTGAACGTTCTTTGATAACGTCGTCAGTGCTTGCTTAGTACATCATAGTGACAGTACTGAGTAGTACGGAGATCGGGAGCCGAGTGGGTTGATGTTCCACTGGCAGAATGTCCTCATCACAGAGCTTCGCAGAGGGATTTTCATACTCACCCTGGAATTCTGGCATCAGTTACCTTTTGCATTACTTTTGTGGCTAGCGTTTGACCATATTAAAACTCTTGCATGGACCATATCTGTGGTGTGTCTTATTGTCACGTGATTTTAGTTGTAAACCTATGAACTTCAGTCAGTAAGAGCAGAGATTAGACAGTCTTATGTAACCTTCAGGATTCTTTTTTTATTTGCAGGGTGTTGCATTGTACTGTAGACTCCTGTAGAGCCATGCAGTGTGTGTGCTGTTATTTATCCCAATTTTAGACCACGTGTATCAGGAGTGATCTAAAAACGATGTTGATGTGCACTGCTTCTGGGGAGGCAGTCTGTGGTTGCTACCAGGACATCTCAATGTGTCCGCAGTCACAGGGACCAGGCACGAATACTGTTGTAGTTATTCCAGATAGATCTGTAGAAAAACCTGTTTTTATGATACTAAGAGACCAAAATGAAGGTAACCTTGACAAACAGTGGTTTTATGTCACTCTAGTTGAGTTACAGGTGCTCTGGTATATGTAAGAATTTCTGTGAAGGGCAGCACTTTATTGAATGACCTCATCTGATGTGAAGTCAGTGTTAATTCTGTGCTTTAAGTCTTTGAAGCAGTTGAGCGAGTGAGTAGTAGCCTTCTTGGAAGGTCAGCAGTGATAGCAGGTAATGTGTTCTACTGTTTACCTGTTCATAAGCCTACTTACAATTTCTTCTTGTGATGGAGCTCTAGTTTGAAATTTTCCCACACCTCAGTTTTGCACAAGATGTCCCATAGACCAGTTTGATGAACATAATCAGATGCTTTGATTATGAATTCTAATACCTTCCAAACATGATTTCAAACATTTGCTGTATTTGAAAGGAAAAAAAATCTGTCTCCCTTTGACAGTTGTTACAGAAAACTACTAATGAAATCTAAGACTGGCCAAAGCAGTTTGTGTATGTACATCCTAGCCATTCCAGAGAGGGCTGCCAACACAGCACGGCCACAAACCAGAGAGCCCAGTGGGTGGAGCTTAGACACATAGAGTTGTGAGGTTGCGCTCTCAGGAAGTAAAAGGTGCTTTCTCTTACAAATGAGGATCAAGTTACTAAAGTATTCTCAGTACTGTTTGTCAGTTTACTACTCATGTTTTCATACCTGACTTAGTTTTTTTAAGAACACAAGGCATTTTGGTACTACTTCTTACATTATTGCTTTTTGGCAGAAACTGCACCTGTTTAATTCAGTAAATAAACAATTTAGATATTCTTAACTTATTAAAGAATGTGCTGTTACTACAGAATGCTGATCTCCAAATTTTAACTTGATTTTCACTTTACATTGGACATTGTAATGTTATAGATTTTTGCGAGTTTATGCATACATTATTCTTATTTTATGGGCTTATGTATAATTTAAAATGAAACTTTTTCTCTTTCAGTGCATTTGAAACGCCACTTTATGTTTCGAAACCATCTCTGTTTAGTTTTTGAAATGCTGTCCTACAACCTCTATGACTTACTGAGGAACACCAATTTTCGAGGTGTCTCTTTGAACCTAACACGGAAGTTTGCACAGCAGATGTGCACCGCACTGCTTTTCCTGGCGACTCCAGAACTTAGTATCATTCACTGTGACCTAAAGCCTGAGAATATCCTCCTTTGTAACCCCAAACGCAGTGCAATCAAGATCGTTGACTTTGGCAGTTCTTGTCAGCTGGGGCAGCGGGTAAGTACATTCCAGGACTTGTGAATTAAGTAGAATTAGGTAAGATAGTGTAGGTAGATATTTGAAATGTTATTAATGTGTATACAATTTAGCGGTTATCACAAGATGGTTATCTTTAAAACATAGCACTTGATACGTTGTGTTGATAACTATTTTATGGAAATATCTTTTAAAATGCAAATAGGCTTATGGCCATGCTGCCCTGAGCAAGCCCGATCTCAGCCGATCTCAGAAGCTAAGCCATTTTGGGCCTGGTTAGTACTTGGATGGGAGACCACCTAGGAAGACCAAGTGCTATAGACGTAAAAAATAAAAAATAAGGAATTGTAAGCTGACAAGGTCCTTGCAATCTTCGAGGTCAACCAAGGGTTGCCTTGCCTAAAAATATAATAATAATAATAATAATAATAATAATAATAATAAAATGCAAATAGGAATTTGCATTCAAATTGCATTTGAATTGGAAGGTATAGGTTTTTCAAAGTGGATTTTAAAAAATTGTATATATGCAAAAAGCCTGAGAGAGAGAGAATAGATGAGTGAATTAAGTATTTGTAACTATATTTCCAAAATAGAGGTTTTAGTATAAATTTGGAGAAATTCTAGTACTAGAACATTGAATCATTGCTATAAAGTATAGATCAAGATAAATATTTTTCCTCAAAAAACTGATGGGGGACGTGGCTCCATAGTGTAGTGGTTAGCACGTCAGCTTTCTATGCAGAAGGTCCTGGATTCGCACCCTGGTGGAGCCATGGTCCATGGTCTGTGGGCATGCCACCCTGAACAAGCCCGATGTCTGATCTCGGAAGCTAAGCAGGGTCGGGCCTGGTTAGTACTTCAATGGGAGACCACCTAGGAAGACCAGGTACCATAGGCATAAATAATAATAAAAAACAAACAAAAAACCCAAAAAACTGATGGGTAAAAAAAATGCAGGTAATTTTGCGCATGGTAATATAGTACAGAAATTGCACAGTTGATAGACATACTCGTTCTGATAAATAAGTTCGTCTTTTTTTCCTTATATAAATTCTGACTCTCGTCCAAACTGACTTGTTTTTTAGACTGCTAAAAACAGACATGTCTGTAGCAAAAAATAGATTTAGGTTTAGCTGATTTAGGACAGGAAATTTTTTGTACTGTTTTTTTCTAGCATTTCTAGAATTACTCTGAATAGCATGTTTTATGTATAAAATAGAAATTATAGGTTATTCTCTACTTGAAAGAATTAAGATCACCGTTTGATAATATTTGACTCATTTTAACTATTTAAAAGAACAAGGAGGGGACAAAACTAACCTTCAGATACTACTATTTCACAATAGCTTTACTTTTCTTGTTTTTCCAAATCAGTGAAATTTCCTGTCCTGTCCAACTATTTTCTGGGTTTTAAATATAGCACATTAATTTAATCTGGAAGGTTTATAGCCAGCCAACAGGATTGTCTGACTCTTTGTTATTGTCTGCAAATTATCTTATGGCCATAATTGAGCAATGCTGAATAGGTCATTGAAATAATTTTTAAAAACTGAAGGCATAGTAAGCAAAGTTTGCTATTTCAAATGCCTCTGAAAATCAAGAGATGCCCATAGGTGTTCATGTGGGATAACGTATATATTGTGACTGGAAAATACATGCCCATCTTCAGAGTTATTGGATCGATTTTAGACTTGGAAATTCTTTCCCCATCTAATGCAAAATCATATGTTCTGTCCTAATATCAAACGCTGTTCTCTCTCTCCATCCAAAGAGACAGCTATTCCTTCAGCTCAGTGGATTTTTAACCACGTTGAATGTATCAGTTGCGTGGGAAGTCATTTCCAAAATACACATGCGGTAGCCTTAGATCTCCTGCCTCAGTATCAGAAGGTACTAGGGCAAGTGAGTTTCAGGAAAAGTTCCTCAGGGTGTTCTGGAGCACACCTGGGAGATGACCCAGTCACTGGGTGGCTGGGTGACGACCTTGCATAAGGTGGGAAATAAGATTGTCCCGGTAGAAGGGAGTCTTTGGGGCTTAACGATGCTTTTGATTTATAAAAACTTGGCAATGTAAGACTTCTTCCTGGTCCCTTTGAATTAGACATTCTTCATTGTGAGAAGGCCCTAAGGTTGGGTTGACCTGCTTATAGAGGCGTGAGATGATTCTTGGAGGCTTGGCTGGTGTTTTAGGTGGGAGCTCAGAAGCTTTTGTGAGAAAGCAACATGATGCTGCTGGCTGCCTGGTTTGAGTGTTAGGTTAGGAAGTTTAAGTAGGATTTTGTTTCTTTCTCTGTCTTTTTAAATAAAACTTTCTTTGCTTTACAGATATTTGTTTTACTAGACATAAACAGTGGTTAAGTGAAGATAAATTGGTGTCTCAAGACATTTTCAGATTACTTCACTGAAAATAACCTATTTCAAGACTTTCTCTCCCTAAAAAGTCTTAGATTGAGATGGGAGGGGGACAGGGCAGAGACATGATTAGCCAGAAACAACTCTTTATGGAATCTTTAGGTAGCATTGTTTCTAGGATTTACCTATGACACTAATATAGTACAGATGTCTGAATTTCTAATTACATTGTACTGAGTTTGACTCTTGATGCTGAAAAGCATTCTAACCTAAATTAACCTTAAAAAGGTTAATTTAAATACAATTAAGCTGTTAAATTAATGGTAAACTGAGCATCAGCCATAGAAAGAATAATAGGGAAAAAATTATTTGCAATAATTTTTTATTCTAATAAGGTGTAATTGTTTGTTTTAAGATGTACCTTGATTACCAGTTAGGACTGGATTAAATGAAAGGACCTGAATTTTATACATTTTGCATTTCACAGTCAGATTAACTACTCACTTGACTTGTTTACTTCTATTCACAGACTAATGTCGAAATCAGTAAGTGGAATACTAAGTTAGGAGTTAGCCAGTTACATTTTTTTCTGTTAATATTAGATCAGTGTTCTTAATCCAGTGTTTGACCACAATTAAAACTTATTTTGGAATTAATGCTATTTTGAAATATATTTCAGATATACCAGTATATTCAGAGTCGCTTTTACCGGTCTCCAGAGGTGCTCCTGGGAATGCCTTATGACCTCGCTATCGACATGTGGTCCCTTGGGTGTATTCTGGTCGAAATGCACACTGGAGAACCTCTGTTCAGTGGAGCCAATGAGGTACATGATGGAGCGCCTGGAAAATTGTTCCTATTTTCATAATTTCTTTTTGTTTTTAATCTATAACGGTGTAATCTAAACGTTGTGTTTAGGGAAAGATGTCTATTTACCAACTTAATCATTCAAATGTTAGGTTAGATTTGAATTTATATTACGCATTTTTCAATTATCATATGGTGAGTCTAGAATTATGAGATGAGAAGTGAGTAAGCTGCTAATGAAGGAGAACAATAAAGTGGATTAGAAAATGTTAAGTATTTTGTATAAATTTTACAGGTTTTAAGTATAATAACCAAAAAAGGTGATCATGAAGGAATGAAGGCCACCCTGAAATAGTGTAAATGTCACTATAAATTTTGAGGCTATAGTTTGGAATTAAAGAAGTGACGACCAGTAGGGTTGATGGATATGCAGTCTGGATAATTGAGAGTAAATGCGAATTATAGAATTTTAGAACTACAGATTGTGTATAATTTTCTAGTCCCCGGGTTTCCTGTCTGTGTTCTTAGAATATTCTTGAAGGTCAGAGGACAGTGCCTGGGCAGACGAGGGTGAAGCCAAGCTAGCTCCCTTTCAGTCAGGGGAATTGGACTTTTATTGGTTTTAAAACTATTTGTGGATTTTTAAATTTTATTTATTTATTTTTTTTTTAAGAAAAGTTAGACCACTGCTGTTTGTGATCAGTCCATTCATTTATAAATGAAAAAAGAAAGACCCGCAAAACCTAATGACTTGTGCTGGGTTATACAGTTGTTGATAGGTTTAGCTACTGTTTGCCATAAGTGCCACAGTGTGTTTGTTTAATGTAAATAATATTATTGTAGATGAGTATGTTTTCATGGGCTCGGACAGTGTTAGGATCACCTTCCATCTCACTCCCTATAAAAGCCCAAGTTGTCTGAGTGGCTGGAAAACCCCTTCGTCCCTCTGACCTCTGTTCCCTCTCCTCCTCGTCTCCCTCCCTCTCTGACCCAGCACACAGCCTTCTCTGAGGTCCTTTGGGAACAGTAGGCACAAGCCCTTAACCCAGGGCCTGGGCGTTTCTTCTTTCCTGTGCCTGCTCTCTCTCCCGGAGCCCTTGGCCCCTCCCTCACTGCCCTGCAGTCCTTGCTCTCAGGTCACCGTCTTGGTGAGACCGTTCATGACACCCCATTTTGGATTGCAGTGCACGCGCCCCGCCCCACTCCTTTTCTCGCCTTAGTTCTTAGTTGTCATCTGGTGTATTTATATATTTCTTTACTGGTGATCACTTCCCGTATCATGTAAACTTTTTGGTAGGGATTTCTGTCTGTTCTGTTCACTGCTGTCTTCTTCTGAGCATGGTTTCTAGCATTTAGTGGACACTCGGTATTTAAGTGAATGAATCTGCACTTAAAAAAGTTTATTAGATCCACACTTAATTAAGCCTCAGGGATTTTTTAATGGTTATTTAACTAGAACTCCCCAAACTTAAACTCTTAAAATTCCCTCCTGTCCTTCCTTTTTCTGCTGTGTATCCATGACCACCTGACACACCAGATTTATGTCTTTGTCTGCCCTCCCCTCTGTGAAACGTTGGGCTCCAAGAAGGCAGCGACTGTATCTCTTTTGTTTGTTATTGTATATTCAGTGCACTAGGGGAGTGCCTGACACACAGGAGATGCTCAATTTATTTATTTATAATTTATGAATGAACGAATGAACGAATGAGTAGGATGTACTACAGTAGAAATTACATGGTTTTTTTGTTCTTAATACAGGTAGATCAGATGAATAAAATTGTGGAAGTTCTGGGTATTCCACCTGCTCATATTCTTGACCAAGCACCAAAAGCAAGAAAGTTCTTTGAGAAGTTGCCAGATGGCACTTGGAACTTAAAGAAGACCAAAGATGGAAAACGGGTAAAATAGGGAAACTTTTTTTTTTTTGAACCTTTGTTATTTCTTTCACTAGAGCTGTCTTTTTATAGCTCATTTTCTATTTACTTGAAATCAGTGTTAGAGTTTACAGTTTCAGTAATAATTCAGGTATGTACTGAACTGTCTGGACCAGTGTTTGCTTAATGGTCAGAGTTCTCTCTAAGGCTTCATTAGGAAAACTATGTGTCTGCCCTTTGAGACAGCTGATCAAATCACCATGCCTTGTTTCAACAGTAGAATCAGTAAGTTTGACCTTCGTTTCTCACAACTTGGGTATATAGTGAATTCACAGTTAACAATACTGCAGCTGTGAACAGTAGAAGTCATAATTGCAGTAAATGGCTCTTTTTTTTAGTTCAGATGGAAGAAAAAGATTTTTGACTTAAGCAGTATGTGACAAGAATATGAACAGACTAGCTAGTCCTTTGATCGATTTCATATGGTTAGCAGGGATTTCTGGTCTCTAAAATCTTTAAAAGTGAGGGTTTTAAAACAGTTTTTTTAGTGATTTTCTTTTATCTGAGAACTTTTTTCTGATACCTAAACTATGCAGTTTAATAGAGTGACAGCCGTTTTGCATTTTGATTTACCTTTTTGTTTTACATATCTGAACATAATCATATATTTTACAATCTAGTTTTAGCATAAAATGAATATAATATATAAATATGTGATTATATATGCTATATGTAACAGATACCTTGTGATTGTAGCTTTGCATTTTTAACATTGAAGAGATTTTATTTTTGCTTCAGTTTTTATTTTACCCTTGCATTTTAGCAATGTTGCCACCAGGTGTCATTTCCAGTGAACTGAAGATTATCGCTTGCTTTTAATTCACCTTCGTATAGCTATGGAGTCTTAACTTTTAATATCAGATGATTTTCTTTAGAATATTTAAAAATATATATAAGTTGTGTTTTTCAGAACTGCTTTGTAGTATATTGCATTCTGCCTTATTCTCTAAAGTTACAGGCAGTGCAATATCCAGCAGCCAAATTTTACCTGCTCTCCATAAGGAAGGGATGGAACATACCAAGCAGACATCCTGAGTCCCTTTGCCTTTGTTCACATAGCTTATCATCATGGTCCTTTTTCCCTGAGCCAGAACACAGCCTGGGAACCCTTCTTAGCGTCACCAGCATTCAAGCTAGTTCCTACCAGTTGATTTGAATTAGCCCGCAGGACATGAAACCTCCTTCTTGTTTTATCTCTCTGCAGTACAGGCTGCTACTTTTCTCCGAGTTGAAGTTTTCTTTCTTTTTGTTATTTTTTTTCATTTACCTAAATAAAATGTTCATCTGTTCCAGTCTCAAAATCTCTGCCATATGAAACCATAGTTAAGTCACTATGGGCTATAACCTATCATTTCTTCCAATTTAGGCTATATTATTTGTTTTTTAAATTATTTCTGAGAGGACATTTCAGAATCTTTTCCATTCTTAAAATTGAAAGTATCTTAACGTATATTTAATATATGTTAACTAGATTTTATGAGATTTCCCTTAGCCATGATTAGCAACTGACTTAAACTTAATTTTTAAAAGCATAAAATAACTATTTCTCTTTAAACAGTATGAAGAATGCACTAGAGATTTTAACTATAAGTATAAATAGGTGTGCATGGACTACCATCTGTCTGGTTTATTTTTCTTAGTGATTTTATTTTTACTTTAAAATTTCTCATTTTACATTTCAAGAGCTCATTTTAGCTTCCTAGTAATGAAATCCATACCTAATAATTTTTTCCTTTTGTGGGGAAGGGGGATGAAGAATTAAGACTATAAACGTTACTGTTTTGTTAAAGTATAATTTATGTACAATGAGATATGCATATTTAAAATGTTCATTGAGTTTTAGTCTTTATGTATAACGTATCATTACCTAAAACACGGTATGTTCCCACCGCCCCAAAAGTTCTCTCACGACCCTTTTCTGTCCTCTCAGCCCCGCTTTCTGATTTCTGTCATCATAGGTTTTGACTATTTTATAGGCATAATTCATATAAATGGAATATCATAGTGTTACTTTGTTTCTTCCACTTTACAAACATTGTTTTTGCAGATTCATCCATATTGTGTATCTCAGGAGTTCTCCTATTTCCTGTTACTGCTTCATAGTATTTCATTGAGTGAAAACGCCATAACTATCTATATTTACCTATTGATGGGTGTTTGGGTGGTTTCCAGTTTAGACTATTATGAATAAGGCTACAAGGAAAATCCTTGTATAAATCATTTGTACGTACATATTTTCATTTCTGTTGGGTCACTACTGAGTAGAGATATTGCCAGGTTATAGGGTGTATGTGTGTAAGGAAATAGCAAATAGTTTTCCAAAACTTTATTGTTTCACATCCCACAATGTATGAGGGTTCCAGTTGCATGACATCCTCACTACTTGGATGGTTGTCTTTTTTATTTTAACCATTCTCATGGTTATGTAGCATTTTTTATTTGCATTTCCCCATAGCTAATGATACCACCTTTTCATGTGCTTACTAGCCATTCATATCTCTTCTTCTAAGAGAGTCACCCTTTCCAGTCTTTTGCCCCTTTGTTACTGGGTTGTTTAATTTTTGAGTTGTAGGAGTTCTGTAAGTCCTTTTGTCACATATAGGTCAATATTTTTTCCAGACCATGGCTTGCCTATTTCTTAGTGGTATCTTTTGATGAACAGAAAATTTTAATATTGATGAAATCAAATTTGTCAGCTTTTTAAATGAAAGGTATTTTTTATATTTTAAAAAATCTTTGCCTTCCTCAACTTTGTGTAGCTATTCTCCCATGTTTTTTTCTAAAAGTTTTTCTGATTCTAGGTTTTACAGTTTGAATTCTTTGGTCCATCTCGAATTAATGCTTGAGTATGGAAATAGGTGTTCATTTTCCCTATATGCTTACCTAGTAGCTTCATCATTTGTTCAAAACAGTTGCCTTTCCCTGTTGATCTGACTTTGCACTATTGTCCAAAACAAAATTATCTTTTATGTGCAGATCTGTATTTGGACTCCATTCTATTCCATTGGTCTGTCTATCCTTAAACCAGTACCGCAGTGCTGATTACTGTAGCTTTGCGGTGAGTCCAGAATTCAAGTATAGCTGAACCTTGAGCAATGCAGGGCTTATGAGTGCTGACCCCATACAGTTGAAAATTTGCATATAATTCTTGATTTCCCCGAAGTCGTATGCTAATAGCTTACGATTGACTGGAAGCCTTACCGGTAACATTAGTTAATTAACACCTATTTTGTACATTACATGTATCATATGTTGTATTCTTATAATACAGCAAAGTAGAGAAAAGAAAATGTTATTAAGGACATAATAAAGAGAAAATACCGTATCAATATTTAAGTTTACATTGTTTATAAGATGAATCATCTGTCATTACCTACGTCAATATTGTTTTATATGATAAAAAACACTAGGTGTTATGCACTTACTAACACTAGACATCAAAAATGAAAAGATAATGTGACAGAAATTTGTAGTAATTTACAAGTGTCACAGTTCATGCGTTGATAGTGAAGCCGCAGCAGTGCGGTTGGTCTGGTCGTCCAGTGTAACCTTAGGGTTGCTTCACGGTAGCCTGGCCTATGCGCTGACGAATGAATCGTCATAACGGCACACAGTATCACAGTCGTATTTATAGTACAGTATTGGAAACATTGTTAATTTTCTTTTTTAAAAAACCACTTATCTGTGACAGTAAGCTGATATGCAGCCTCTCCAATGATGACTGAAGGAGGCATACTTTTTGATAATGTAATTCTTTGTAAACAAGTTATAAAACAGTGAGAGAACCAATACATTATTAAATTTTATATTTAATGTCACTCACCTTATGCCTACGTACGGTTGGGCTGTCCACTTCCAGACAAGTCTTGCACGTGATGCTTTACACGATGACTACTTGGCGATGGTGATGATGACGACACAGAAGCATCTCATAGAGTTACTAGATTTTCACAGAAAGACACTCACACACATAGCAGATGAGTCTATCAGCGTGCGGCATGACGATGACTCACCAAGTGGGAGTGGATCATCAGAGAAGTCTTCACATCTGCACGCCGATAGATGCCACGTACTGTTCTAGGCCGCGGAGTCAGGACCGTTACACATACGTGTGGTACCCAGCACAGTGGGCGTCTGGTACTCGGGGACCATTTTAGGAGTGTAAAGCCTTGCGGTCGCTATTACCCACTTCCTGCCACTTGTAAGAACTTATTAATCTAGTTGTTCTGAGAGAGAGAAGAGCTATAAAAGTATGAGAAATTTTGTAATAAGATATCTGGTCTAACAGACCATGATTATAGTTTGGTCAATATGTATTTCAGCGGGTGTGGCAACAGCTATAGGTTGATGAAGTGGCATTTATTTTTCAAAAGAGATACTGTAACAAAATACTGGAAGAATTCTCAGCAGAATGGTTTTCATGGTTGTTTCTTTGCGGTAGGGTTATATATGATTTTACTTCTTTAATTTACAGTTTTAAAAAAGGACATTAATTGTTTTTATAATCAGGAAAAGAGTAAATTATAAGTTAAAAGTCTTGAAACTGAAAAAAATAAAAATAAAGGCCTTCACATTGAGTAGCCTGTGGCATGAGGCGTGTTAGTCTCGTGGTCTCAGAGGCGGAGGAGGTGGTCGGGGACACGGGGGAGGCAGGCACACTCGGTGGGGACACATGGAAGTTTCTGCCTGACGTCTCTGCTTTTCATTTCTCTAAAAATGTTTCCTGGCCATGCCAGTCCTCCTCCCACCGGTCGCTTTGTTTCACAGAAGAGTCCACGTCATCAGAGACGTCCAGCAGCTGAACAGCCGGGCCCTGCGGCCGGTTGTCTGTCTCAGCGGTTCTCAGACCCCTGCTCCTTCGCCGTGCTCGGTGGCGCATGTGTGGGGCAGCTGTCCTCTGCATCGGGTCGTCTTCCGCCAGCTCCTCTGGTGTGCCGTCTGCTAGCGCTTGAATTTCTCCAGGATCTGTATCTTGACACCCTTTGCCACACCCACTTGTGGCTTTTTCGCCACATCCACAGTCTTTCATGGTTCGTCTGCTCGGCTGTCACGCGCAGCCTCTGCACATGGGTTTCTCCAGCAGGAATTCATTGTTTCGGACTTGATGGCTCTCACGGCTTTGCCGTAACAACAGTGGCATCTTCAGGAGTGTAATCCTTCCAGACTTCCACGATGCTCTGCTGGGGTTCTCTCTCTTGGTGTTGACAGTCCTTTCTGAAAAGACCATGTGTAATGAGCCGTCAAGGTCCTTATGACTTTTGCTCTAGAGTCTGAATTGAAGATGTCATGTTTGGGACAGGTAGACCACTTCAGCACCTTGGCGCCTTTTCTGTTGAACTCACGGGGTTCTGGGAGGCCAGGGGCACTGTCCCATATCAAAAGAACTTTAAAAGGCAGTCCCTAACGGGCCAGGTACTTCCTGACCTCAGGGACAAAGCATCAGTGGAAGCAGTCCAGGAAAAGGGTTCTCGTCCAGGCCTTCTTGTGGAACAACCCAGACTGGCGGCTGGTGTTTATCTTCGCCCTTCAAGGCTGCGGGTCAGTGGCGTCAGAGAGGGGGGCCTGCTGCAGTTGCACAAAGCAGAGTTGGCCTGTCCCTTCCTGCCTTAAATCCTGGTACTTGCTTTTCTTCCTTTCTAATAAATGTCTTTTGTGGCATTTTTTTTTTCCTCCAAAACAGGGCACTTTCATCTGCATTTAAAACCTTTTCAGGCAGATAGCGTTTCTCCTCAGTGATTTTCTTAATGGCGCCTGGGAACTCCCTACTGCCTTTTGGTCGGCAGAAGCTGCTTCTCCTGTTATCTTGACACTTTTTAAGCCAAACCGCTTTCTGAAATTATTAGACCACCCTTTGCTGGAGTTAAATTCTCCAGCTTTAGATCTTTCACCTTTCTTTTGCTTTAAGTTGCCATATAACAACTTTGTTTTTCTCGAATCATATTTGAGTCTGTAGGTAGGTCTTTCTTGTAGCAATTCTGTACCCACGTAAAAGATGCGTTTTCAGCATGAGGTAAAAAGGGATTTTACAACAAGTACAAGGTTTTCACGCATAGCTACAGCAGTGTTTTCACAAATTTCCTTTTCTAATTTATTGATGATCCTTTTGATGTATTTATTTATTTTGAAATGCTGGGCACCTGCAGACCTCAATATGTGCTACGTATCAAGCAATTCACCTTTTTCCTGTAATGTCATGACTTTTCTCTGCTTCTTGGGAGCACTTTCAGCATCACAAGTGGCACTTCGTATGGGTCCCTCGGTGTTATTCAAGGTTTACAGTATTGCACTAAACACGATGAAAAAACATGACGACCTCGAGAGATCACTTTCTCCTGCAATATGCAGTTTCCTGGAGACACGAACTGCTCGTGCGACACGTATGGTGTTTTAATGGGCACTGCCAGCGCTGGAGCTCACCTCGGTAGCCACAGGAAGTGGCCGAGAGGTTATTACAGTAGTACAATGTGTACTACAGTTAATTTTGCGCAGAAACGATTTAATGCTGCATCTTTATGTTTGCATTTCTCTCAACTTCAAATGATGTCATGCATGGTCGGTGTTTGTATGCATAAGTTTTGATAAATTTTACCTTTTTATAATTTGTATTTTAAGGTAGTAAATAATAAAACATGTTAGTATCTACATATTTTTATGCATTCATGACATAACTTTTTCTAATCTTTTTGATATTTTTAGGCTACACAGTACATGTGTATGTGTGAACTTCTTCAATTGTTGCAAATCTCCAAAGAATTTTCCAGTATACGTATAGGACAGAATCCACATATATATGGACCTGCGCAGTGCAAACCATGTTGTTCAAGGGTCAGCTGTGGTGTAAATCCACCAGCTCTTTTCTTTTGTTTAAAAAAAATTATTTTATTCCCAGGGTCCTTCTGTTTACATAGAAATTTTAGAATCAACTTATAAATTTGTACCAAAAAAATCTTGCTGAAATTTTCATTTGGTTTGCATTGAGATTCCATTCAGAGGAATCTTAACAGTATTGAGTCTTCTAATCTATGAACGTGGTTTGTCTATCCGTTTATTTAGGTCTTTAATTTCTCTCAGCAGCATTTTGTAGTGTTTAGTGCAGAAGTCTTGCACATATTTTTAGTGCTATTTTGTCGTTTTTTAATATTATTTTTAAATTTTTTATTGCTAGTATATAGTTATCCTAAAACTTTGCTAAATTTACCAATTTGTTCTAGTTTTTGTTTGTTTTAGATTCTGTAAGGTTTTCAGCTTAATCTGTGAGTGAGCAGTTTTATTCTTTCAGTCTGTATGCCTTTCTTTTTCTTATTTTATTACACTGACAAGGACCTCTGTATGTTGAATAGTAACGGTGATAGCAGAGATCTTTCCATGTTCCCAGTCCTACAGGAAAGGCATGTAGTCATTCAACATTAAGTATGACATTAGTTGCATATTTTTTTGTAGCCCTCTATCTGGTTGAAGGAGTATGTTTAGTGTTTTGAGAGAGTTGGTGTTTTTTTGGTTGGTTGGTTGGTTGGTTGAAGTCATGAATGGATTTTGAATGTTGTCATATACTTCTCCTGCATCTAAGAGAAGATCATATGATTTTTCTCCTGTTACGTGATAAAATACATTAATTGGGGAATATTAAACTCAACCTATAGTAAAACACATTTGGCCTTAATATACTATTAATTTATTACCATAATTTACTATCATTTACTGCCATAAAATATAAAGAAATTATAATGTAGTTTGGCCTTAATAGTATATATTGAGGGATTCAGTTTGGTAGTTTTTTGGTAGGAATTTTGTTTCCTTATCATTAGAAGGATATTTGTCAAAATTTTTATAATATCATCATTAGGTTTTATGTCAGGATTATGCTGGTCTCAAAATGATTAGAATGTATTCTTGATTTTTCTGAAAGAATTTGTACAAGATCAGCATTATTTCTTTTGTATGTTTAATAGATAGAGTTCATTGGTGACATCATCAGGACCTGGAATATTCTTTGTTACTATTGTAATTCACATTTTGGGGGGTCAATATATGACTATTCAGATTTTATTTTTTAAGTGAATTTTGATAAGCTGTGTATTTCAAGAAACTTGTCCTTAGCATCTCACTTGTTGAGTTGGTTAGCATAAACTTATCCATAATATTTCATTATTTTTTTAATTTCTGGAGGTTCTGTAGTGATAGTTTCTCTTTTATTCCTGATATCGGTCATTTGAATTTTCTCTTTCCCTATTACTTTTGGTAGGGGTCTATTAAAATTATTCTTTCAAACAACCAGCTTCTGGTTTTGTCGATCTTTTTTTTTTTCCCCCTATTCTTAGTCTAGATTTCATTTCAGTGATTTTTGCTCTTTATTGTTAACTTCTAACTAGTTGGAAGCTTCTGAAGGTGGAAGCTTAGATCATTTATTTAAAACTTCCTTCTCTTATAGCACTGAGTAGTATAAATACCCCTATAAGCACTGCTTTAGCTGCATCTTGCAACTTTTGATATGTTTTTTAATTGATAATAATTTTTTTTTTCAGTTATAGTTGGTACATAATACTATATTAGTTTCAGGTGTACAGCATAGTGGTTAGACATCTATGTAACTCACAAAGTGATCACCGTAATAACTCTAGTGCCCCTCTGACACCATACATAGTTATGAACAATATTATTGGCTATATTCCTTGTGCTATACTTTCCATCTCTATGACTATCAATTTGTAACTAACTACCAGTTCATACTTCTTAATCCTTTCCCCCTTTTTCACTTTCTCTCCCTCGCCCCCCAAACATATGGCTGCCACCCACACTGGGCTTACAGGTGCCTCAAGGCACTGGAACCCTGGGCTGGGGATCCGAGTGTGCGGCTGGGACCCCTCACTCCTCTGGTGGGGGCATGGCTCTGCAGCCAGAGATGGCCCTTCTGATTCTCGATTGCCAACTGGGTCGATTCACGGGTCCACTCCTCCTACCTTTTTGAGGTGACCTAGTAGGAGGGCTTCTGTTCAGCTAGACTTCTGGTGACTCTGTACACTGGGCGCTGTGTAGTTTTGTTAAAATTTTGGCGTGGTTGCCAGAGGAGGCATGCACAGCCACCACCTTCTGTGCCATCTTGAGTCCTGTTGATATGTTTTAACTATCATTTTGAAACGTTTCTAATTTCCCTGCGATTTCTTTATTGACTCATTGTTATTTAGAATGTTGTTTTTAATTTCAAAGTATTCGAGGATTTTCTAAATATCTTAATGCTACTGATTTCTAATTCAGTAGCATCGTGTTCGAAAATATGATTTCACACCTTTAAAATTTGAGACTTGTAATCTGTCTTGGTGAATGTTCCATGTGCATTTGAAGAGAATTGTGTTTTATAATTATTTGGTGTAGTAGTCTACAAATGTCAATATGTCTGGTTGTTTGATATTTTTCTTCACATCCTTTATGTCCTTAACTGTGTGTGTGTGTATGTGTATCTATCAATTTATATTTATTTTTTTCAATAACAGAAGAATGCTAATTTTCAGTGACAATTTTGGATTTGTCTTAATCCCCCTTTAGTTGCTTTTTTTGAAGCTCTCTTAATAGGTGCTTACTCATTTAGTATTAGTAACACTTTGTGATAGATTCACTCTTTCATCATCATGAAATGTCCCTCTTTATCTCTAATAATATTTTTGTCTTTAAGTCTGCTTTGTCCAATATTACTGTAGTTCTCTCTACCAGCTTTCTTATTCTTAAAATTTTCTCAGGATATATTTTTCTGTCCTTTTACTTTAAGCCTGTCCATATTTTTATGTATTATAAAGCATGGCTTTTGTATACAACATGCAGTTGTCATGCTTTTTAATCTAGCCTAATAGTATTTTTCTTTCCCAACGAGTATTTAGTCCATTAAATTATTCAGAGGTTTGGGTTTTAGACTGTCTTAGTCGTGTTTTATTTGTCTTATCTCTTCTTTGTTCCCCTTCTTTCCTGCCTTCTTGCGTTAATTGAGTACTTTCAGATATTTCATTTCATCTTCTCTATTGACTTTTTAGTTACTTCTTTGTGTGTAATTTTTAGTAGTGCTTTTATTATATGCACCTTTAACTTATGATTTGACCTTCACATATCACTTGATAAACCATGTAATAACCATGTGCGTTTACTAACCCCTTCCATCTCTTGTATACTTGCCATGATATTTCATTCACTTGTGTTATACCCTTCACAACACATCATCAACTACTTAAATAAAAGAGGACTTTTTTAAAAGAGATTTTAAAACACATAAAAATTAAGCTAATAACAAGATCTTTTCTAATTGCCCACATAGTTATTTATTCTTTTCTGCAATTCTTGGCTTCTATGTGGTATTATGTTCCTTCATTCTGAAGAACTTCAATGTTTTATTTTATAGTGAAAAACTTCTGTTTGATCGATTCTCTCAACAGTCATTTATCTGAAAGACCTTTATTCACTTTCATTTTGAGGAAGATATTTTCTATGGATATGGAAATTCCCGTGGATATAGCATACTACGTTGACATTTCAGCAAAAGAAAAAAGATGTTATGGCATTGTTTAGGAACCTTAATGACATTGATTTTACTGTCACACTGTTTCTGAAGAGAAGTCGGTGGTTTTTCTAAGCTTTGTTTCCTGTCTACAATGTTTCTTCTCTTTCCTCATGGCTGATTTCAGGTTTTTATGTTTGATTTTCCAGTACTTGGTTATATGATTCTAGGTATATATTCTTTTGTATTTTCCTTGGAGTTAGGTAAGTTTTCTTGGATCTGTAGGTTGATCTCTTTCATTAATTTTTTAAAGTCATTGGACTTTTTTTTCCCCAAGTATTTGTTCTTGTCTTTCTTCTAATTCCCCAAATACATGTATATTATAGTGCTTAATATTAAAGGTATCTGATTTATTCTGTTTTCTTTTGTATCTTAGGTTGGATAACTTCTTTGCTCTGTCTTTAGTTCACAGATTTTTTTTCTTGAGTCCAGTCATCTATTAAATGGATTCGTCATTTCTGATACTGGATTTTTTTTTTGTTCCAGCATTTCTACATTTTCATTTATCATTCTTTACAAATAGTTTTAATTTTCTCTTCCGAAATCCCCCAATCTATTCACATATGCTGTCTACCTTTTGAATTAAATTATTTAACCTGTTTATCACACTTATTTTAAAATGCCTGTCTGCCAGTTTCAACATCTAGGTCCTTTATTTATGTGGGTCTTCTATTTATTTATTTATTTATTTTTACTTCATTGTGGGCCCATTTTTGTTGTTGTTTGTGTTTATAAAAATGTATGCCAGACTCTCTATATTTGAGAACAGTTCAGGTAGAAGAAAATCTTAGGCATGCTTCTTATTCTGTCAGGCCACTAATGAGGGACTGATTCAATCTCGTTTGTAGTTTAGCTGAATCTGGGCTTTGTTTATTTGTTTTGTTTATTTGCTTGACTTAAATTTTATTCTCCACCATCTTCATAGATGTTAAGCAGTGTTTGTAGAAACTGGGAAGGTTATGAATGGGCAGATTTCTGTCCAGCTAGAAGCCCATTCCTGCCCCCACCGTGCCCCAGGCAGTCTGTGTTCATTCTGCTGCTCTGCCTCCAGACCGCAGTGCCCGGGGGATCCTGTCTGGGCTCCTCTGCCTCTCTCCATCCTCCAGCCTGTCCACAGGTAGCTGTTAGAAGCTGGTTCAGAGTTGGAACTAGATTCTCCCTACCCATATCAATGACCTTTGCTCCTTCTCCTGCCTTAAGAAGGAAAGGCTTTTCATTTTCTAGAATTTCCATAATTCTGATTTCTTTAATCATCAGCTCTGTGATGGGTTTTTTAAAAAGCAATGATTTTGTGACTTGCCTGGCAGGCTTATTTATTCTTGCTTTTTAGAGTGAGAACAATGGTCTTTCCTAAATTTCGACATTGTAACTAGAAGCAAAAACCCAGTAATGCTATTCTGAATTAATTTAGTATTTATAGGCATTTTAAGGGTTATAATATCTATTAAAAAATGAGTTTTCAGAAAATCTCAACACGCGTTAAGGTGATTTATTATTAAACATTTTCTAAAGAGAAGCATAAACAAAATTTGCTCGTAATTTCTTTATCTAAACATAAGCAGGTAGGATTAGACCATACTTCTTTCCTGGGAACGTACTCGGAGCGATCAGCACAGCTTCAGTGAGCACTGTCACTGCCGGAAGGAAGTGCAGCCAGGTTCTCAGGTGCATCAGGCAGGAAAGAGACTCAGAACCACTGGACAGGACGAGAGGTTGGCACATCCCTTATAAAGGACCAGAAAATGAAGATTTAGGCTTTGTGAGCTTCTGTCGTGTGTTCTTACTTGGTTCTGTTTGTTTTTACAACCTTTAAAATTATAAAAACTCTTCGTGGCTGAGGCTGTACACAAACAGGCCCTGGGCTGGGTCGTGACCCCAGGGCTTGGTGGTCTCTACAGTCATTTTTGGTCTCAAGATTCTTTTGTACTTGGAACAGTTACGTTTGAAAATATATTAGAGGATCTAACTGTAATGCATTCTTTAATAAATCTCTCAACATGTAATATATTTCAGCATATTTTAAGTTATGTAGATTTATATAAATCCCATCAAATTTAGAGAAAGCTTTTTATTTTTCTTCTCTTTAGGAATATAAACCACCAGGAACCCGTAAACTTCATAATATTCTTGGAGTGGAAACAGGAGGGCCTGGTGGGCGTCGTGCTGGGGAGTCGGGTCATACGGTAGCTGACTACTTGAAGTTCAAAGACCTCATTTTAAGGATGCTTGATTATGACCCCAAAACTCGAATTCAACCTTACTATGCCCTGCAGCACAGTTTTTTCAAGAAAACAGCCGATGAAGGTACAAATACAAGTAATAGTGTATCCACGAGCCCTGCGATGGAGCAGTCCCAGTCTTCAGGCACCACCTCTAGTACATCTTCAAGCTCAGGTGTGTCCTCTTGCTATTAGGCTCTCAAAATGTTCGCTCTTTCCTTTGCAAAGTGGGGGTTATTTTAAAGTGTTTTTAGGAACTTGTTAATGGGGTGAGGAGGGATTATTTGACCTAGTCTATTCTTTGTAGTCAGGAAAAAATTCACCTTCCCCTGAAGCATCAATACTTAATTACGCATGGTAGCTGGAAACAACTCTTCATTAACCAAAAATTTTAATTGTTTTTTAAATGGAAAAACTTTGTCCACATCTTCAGTTTTCCCAAACTTGATTGGATTTTGCCTCAGTGGTCGATGTGAAAGAATTCAGGTGCCTTTCTGTTAATGTAGTTTTTTTTGCACGTGATACACTTTCAGTTTTAATGTTACAGATGTAGAACATAAACTTGGGCAGAATTAACTTTATAGTCACACGTTGTTTTGCGTTGTGGTGCTTAAGGTGGATCGTCAGGGACGAGCAACAGCGGGCGAGCCCGGTCGGATCCCACGCACCAGCATCGGCACAGCGGCGGACACTTCACGGCCGCCGTCCAGGCCATGGACTGTGAGACGCACAGTCCCCAGGTAAGCCTTCACGCATCCCCTGCCCTGCTCAGGCAGCTGAATCGGGTGCCACATGCCTTTAGTGCGATTAAGTCATTTACTCTAAAGGCTCATAGCTTCCTCATTTATAAGGAATTATAATTTATAACTTAAGAAGCACATACTTGCAGTTTTCACCCTTCTTGTTTAGAGAAAGCTGACATTGATTGGTTGCATACCAGCCATTGCTCCCGTGTTTATCGCATTTACGGCAGCAACATTTCGAGCTTAACACTGTTCAGATTGTCATTTTGCCTTGGGAACCGAGAGGTCATGGGTTAAGTGACTTTCCTTGGGTTACGATCTTAATTACTGTGCTCTCCTGTCACCCATGATCCTTCAGCACTGATCCTTCACAACACATTCTGAATCAGTTTGTGGTTTGATTTTAACCTCCACATTGTTTTTACATTGTTGTGGGTGCGTGTTAGTTTTTTAAATCTGTTAAAGATGATGCTCTAATTAAGTAATTTTTAAAAATTGGGTGAAGCAGATAGTGGTGGTAGCATTATACATTACTCTCACTTTGTAAAATACTAAATTAATTCATACTGAACATTGCCTTTATGGTACTTTATAATAAGAGGCCACTGTGTTATTTGAGTGAAGAAAAACTGAAGTCATGGACTGTCACTCCACATTCCTGTGATGGGTGGGGACTCCTGAATGACACTGGGGAAGATCACACACATACTCTGTTCTTGCTGTTAATGAGTCTTCACTGACCTCCACTGGGCGATCGTACGTGCTTCTCAAGTCATCTCTCTCCCATTCTCTAATAATTGTTTCAAACTTTTCTTAGACACTTTTGACCTCCTCTTCTCTCTTTCGCTCCTTGTTGTGTGGAGGAGAGTCTTCAGACGTGGCCGCCTCGAGCGCGGTGTGCAGCCTGCGCGCCCGCATGCGTGCTGCTGTCGCTCCCCTTGTTTCTTGGAGGCCTTTCTCTCACCCGACACACTGCCCGGCTGAGCGCATGCGCGTGCTCACCATCCTGCCGCGCACCTTCATTCTGACACACCTGTCCCTCCCGCGCCCCAGGGCCTTTGTTTCCAGTCGGTTCTTCTAAATGTCACTTTGGACGTCTCCACACCATGACGTTGCAGAAGCATCACATAAACCAGTGTCATCATTTTCACCCCCCTCACAGCTTCTACTTTTATTTATTCTTTGTACACATGGCCCTAAATTTACCCATTTGCTCGAGTCACACACCTGGAGGGGAGGGAGTCAGTCCTGACCCCCTCTTCCTCATCCCTCACACTGAATCAGATAGTAAATTGTGTGGACTCTGAAGACCCGGAATACATTTGTGCTGTCCGCTGGCCCGTGTCACCACGGAAGACCCGACCGGTCTGCAGTGCCCGCTTTATTCCCGTCAGCGTCGTCCTCGTCTCCGTAGCCAAGGCCACTCATCTGAGGCAGCCCGACCGGCTCTTTCCCCTACTCTAAACCAGTCTTCGGCTCCTCTTACACTTTAACACGTTAGACTTGTTGGGAAGGTCGCACTGGTTTCCATGACCGTCCGCTCCCTGCACAGGCCGTCTTTCCTCCTCTCCGCCTCTCTGGTCTTACGGGATCCGTTTTCATTTTCCGAATGTCCCGTGTCCTCTCTCACATCCCTCACACTTACCTCGCTCAGCCTGGAGCGCTGTCCTCCCTCTTCGCTTTCGTAGCTGCTGTTTATACTTCGTCTCCTAACAGATCCCACTGCCAGGGGCTTTCCCCGCTTCTTAAGGCCAGCCTCCCCCTCCAAGTGCAGTGAATACTGCGAACACTTAAAAACTTAGCGAGAGTAATGGGAGACTGTGTATCGCCCACCGGAAGTTGACGTTTTCTCTTATTTGCCTCAATCCTTTTGTATATAATTTTTGAGTAGTTGATATATTCACATGGTTAAAAAATAAGTACATATAAAAGGGAATTCAGTGAGGTCTTCCCTTTTATGTCCCTTAGACACCTAATTTCTAATGATTAGTTTTTTGTATTTTTGAGATATTTTGTGCGTACGTATGTATGTATGTATGTATGTATGTATGTATGTATGTATGTATTTTCACCTAACCACTGTTTTACATGTTTTGCATATTTATTTAGTATATATTTTGGAAGTATTTTTATATCAGTACATAGATAGCTGTTTTTTCTTTCTTTTCTTTTTTTTTTTAACAGCCACACAGTATTCCATTGTTCAGATATTCAATACGTCATTTCCATAGTCCCCTATTAATGGACATTAGGTTTATTTTCAGTCTCTACTACTACAAATGGTGCTATGATAAATAACATACTCTGTGCATATGTCATCCCATACACGTGCAATTTATCTGTGATAGGAACCCCTGCACATAAAATTGCTGGGTCAGAGGGTAATGTGATTTGTAATTTTGATAGCTTTTGCCAAATTGCCCTCCATATACATTTACCAGATTCATTTCCCCACTAACAGTTTGGCGAAGCAGTCAGTGTGATAGCCTTTGGATGAATCTGAAATGAAAAGTCGTATTGGACAGAGTATAGTTTTATTTTGCTTATTTCTTTTTATGCGTGAATTTGAGTAGCTTCGTAGTTTAAGAACCGTTGGTTATTTTCTGAGAACCTACGGCCTATTTTTCTACTGGATTGTTTTCAATAGTATTTTTTGAATTTTCGTTCTCAGTTCCCCATGGTTGAGTAAATATTTAATGATCTGTGCTAGCCACCGGTGATGTGGCTTTGCTTTTCCTAGAGTTTAAAGTGATATAGTAAATAATTAATCAAATGAATAGAAAATTTACAGGTACCATTAACAGTTACAAAGAAAACAAGATGAGATAATGCAATAGAGAATGGCTATTTGGGATGTATTAATTCAAGTAGGCCAAACTGATAATAGGTAGATCCCCAAAATATGGTAGCTTAGAGAGAATGGTGGTGTTTTTTTGGTTTGTTTTTTAATGTAATAGTCCAGAGTGGGTATTCAAATTAGTGGCATGGCTTCTCTCCCATGTCCAAGCTCCTACTATCTTGTGGCTCCTCCATCCCCTAGGCCTAGTTGTTTGCGGCATCCGGCAGAGGTATTTTGTGGGCAGGTTTGGCCATGACCTAGAAACTTTCATTCATATTTCATTGACTAAAACTGACTCACATGTTCCTACGTAAGTATAGGGAAGTGTGGTGTAGCCGTGCACTCAGGAAGAATAAGTGGTCAGGGATGACTCTGGAGCTGAATCGATGGGAGAGAAGCATCCAAGCAGAAGTTAGAACTCAGAGCATTCTGAGCAGAAGGGGACAGTAAGTACGAGTGCCGTGAGGCGTTTGAAATACCGTGACCAGATAGAGGAATAGAAGGCCCTGTGGCTGGGAGAGGGAGGAAGGGTGGCTGTTGGGACTGGTTGGAGACGTGAGTGTTGACCGGGTCGTGCAGATCATTGTATGGAGTTTGGATTATTTTGTTGTTGTTTGGTTGTCTTTTTTTAAAAATTCCATATACAAGAAAGATCATACAGTATTTATCTTTCTCTGCCTGACCCATTTCACTTGGCATAATGCCCCTGAGGTCTGTCCATGTTATCACAAATGACAACACTTCATTTTTTTTATATTCCACTGTGTATACGTGGACCACAATTTCTATATCCATTCGTCCATTAACGAACACCTAGGTTGTTTATGTATCTTGGTTTTTGTAAATAATGCTGTAGTGAACATGGGAGTACATAGATCTTTTTGAGTTAATGTTTTCATTTTCTTTGGATAAATATTCACAAGTGGAATTGTTGGATCATATAGTAGTTCTCTTTTAATGTTTTGAGGAATCTCCGTTTGGTTTTCATAGTGACTGTACTAATTTACATTCCCACCAACAGTGCATGAAGGTTTCTTATTTCTCCACATCCTTATCAATGCTTGTTTGTTTTTTTTGTTTGTTTTTTATAATGGACATTCTAACAGGTGTGAGGGGATATCTCATTGTGGTTTTGGTTTGTGTTTCATGATAATTCATGATATTGATCATCTTTTCAGGTTCCTGTTGGTCATCTGTATGTCTTCTTTGAAAAAAATGTCAATTTACAGCCTTTGCCCATTTTTTCATTGGATTGTTGTGCGGAGTTTTTTGTTGTGTTTTGTTTTTCGCTATTGAGTTGTATGAGTTCTTTATATATTTTAGAAATTCACCCCTCACACAGTATATGATGTGTAAATGTTTCCTCCCATTCAGTAGGTTGCCTTTTTCATTTTGTTGATGGTTTCTGGTGTGCAGAACCTTTTTAGTTTGATGTACTCCCACTTGTTTATTTTTGCTTTTGTTGCTTTTACTTTTGGTGTCAGATTAAAAAAATCTCATCACCAAGATGTACCACCTGTGTTTTCTTTTAGGAGTTTTGTGATTTCAGGTCCTTTGTTTAAGTCTTTAATCCATTTTGAATTAATTTTTGTGTATGGTATAAGATAGTGGTAGAAGTTTGTTCTTTTGTTTGTGGCTGTCCAGTTTTCCCAACACCATTTATTGAAGAAATTGTCCTCTCCCCATCCCATATCCTTGGTTCCTTTCTCATAAATTAATTGACCATGTGTGCATGGGTTTATTTCTGGGCTCTCTGTTCTATTCCATTGATCTTTGTGTCTTTTTATGTCAGTACCGTACTCTTTTAATTATTATAGCTTTGTAATGTAGTTTGAAGTCAAAGAGTTTGATGCCTCCAGCTTTGTTGTTCTTATTCAAGATTGCTTTGGCTATTTGGGTTCTTTTGTGGTTCCATAAAAATTTTAGGATTACTTGTTTCCATTTCTTTGAAAAATGCCATTGAAATTTTGATAGGGATTTCACTGAATCTATAGATTGCTTTGGGTAGTATTGACATTTTAACAGTATTGATTCTTCTGATTCATTTACACAGAGTAACTTTCCATTTGTTTGTGTCTTCTTCGATTTCTTTAATTACTGTTTTATAGTTTTCAATATTCAGGTTTTTCACCTCCTTGGTTAAAATTATTTCTAGATATTTTATTTTTGACGCAGTTGTAAATGGGATTGTTTTCTTTAATTCTCTGATAGTTCATTATTAGTGTATAGAAATGTAACAGGTTTTTGTGTATTGATTTTGTATCCTGCAACATTATTGAATTTGTTCTGTTTTTGATGAAATTGTTAGGGTTTCCTATGTGTGTCATTTGCAAATAATGACAATTTTACCCTTGCCTTCCAATTTGGATGCCTTTTATTTTTATTTTTTGCCTAATTTAGATTTGTGTTTTTAAGAAGATTATTCTTGTGACTTTGGAGAGTAGATTGGAAAAAGGCAAGAATGGAAGCTGGGAGCTGGTTTAGGAGGCTGTTGTATTAATCTAGGCAAGAGATGATGGGGGCCTGGGATAGAGTGTTGGTGGTGGAGATGGAGAAAAAGGCGCTAGCTTTGGGCTCTTATTTGAAGGTAGCTTCAGTGGTACTTGCTGATGATTTGGATGGAGTTGAGCAGCCGGATGGATAATAGTGATTTTATTGAAACAAGAAAGATGGGGAGAGAGGAGGGGCTTTAGGGAGAAAGTGAAGGATTCCTTTTGGACCTGTCAATTACTAGCCGTCCCTTTCCAGAAAGAGCTTGCTGACCTCCCTGGCATAAACTGTGCTTCTGAGGAAAGAAAGTGGCCTGTGACACATCTGAGCCTGGTTATGGGTATAACTTGTTAAAAATTGTAGCTTTCGTAATAAATATTTTTCATTCTTGAACATATTTGGAATTTTGCATTAAAGAACTGTTCAACACATCTTACTTTTCAAACTCTCTGACGTAAATTCTAGTGTCATAGGTTTTGACTGAAGATTACAACTTGGAAACAGCGCTCTGAATAAATCCTTTTAAAATCTGTTCTTACAGGTGCGCCAGCAGTTTCCTGCTCCCCTTGGTTGGTCAGGCACTGAAGCTCCTACACAGGTTACTGTTGAAACTCATCCTGTTCAAGAAACAACCTTTCATGTAGCCCCTCAACAGAACGCATTGCATCATCACCATGGAAACAGTTCCCATCATCACCACCACCATCACCACCACCACCACCACCACGGACAACAAGCCTTGGGTAACCGGACCAGGCCAAGGGTCTACAATTCTCCAACGAATAGCTCCTCTACCCAGGATTCTATGGAGGTTGGCCATAGTCACCACTCCATGACATCCCTGTCTTCCTCTACTACTTCTTCCTCTACATCTTCCTCCTCTACTGGTAATCAAGGCAATCAGGCCTACCAGAATCGCCCAGTGGCTGCTAACACCTTGGACTTTGGACAGAATGGAGCTATGGACGTTAATTTAACCGTCTACTCCAATCCCCGCCAAGAGACTGGCATAGCTGGACATCCAACATACCAATTTTCTGCTAATACAGGTCCTGCACATTACATGACTGAAGGACATCTGACAATGAGGCAAGGGGCTGATAGAGAAGAGTCCCCCATGACAGGAGTTTGTGTGCAACAGAGTCCTGTAGCTAGCTCGTGACTAAATTGAAACTTGAGTTTGTTTCTTGTGTGTTTTTATAGAAGTGGTGTTTTTTTCCAAAAAACAAAGTGCAAAGCTGCTTGAATCAGAAGGAGATTAACACACTGAACCGCTACAAGAGGGCAAAGCTGACTTTTTTTTTTTTTTTTTAACTTGAAAAGATTGCAAAGGGACAATGAAGTTTTTAAAAGAGCCATGTCCAAACCCATCTTCACGGATAGCTCAGAGGTGTCCTCTTATTGCCTCCCCCATTTTAACTTGCCACATCCCGGTCATAGTGGGGTTTTTGTCTTTCTATTCAACAAAAGTTAATGTTCAGATGTTGGTCTTGGTCATTTGCCAACTAATTTTAAAATAAAAAGGCACTGCACATAATTTGCATAAAGGGCCCCATGAGGGTGTTTTTTTCCTTTTTGTTTTTTCCTTTTTTTCTCTTTTTGTTTTTGTTCTGTTTTGGGTGGGGGGTGGGGAATGTGGGATTTTAAGTCCTCTAAACACACACGGAAATGCAGTACTGTAAGGAAGAGGGACCTCCAGCTTACACAAACATCACCTTCAGCTGTATGGAAGGGACGGTTGTATTGGCGTTTGTAAGGCACAGTAAGCATGCTGAGTGGCGGGGATCAGAACTCTCCTGTCTGAACCTACTGAGGAGCAAAGCAGCAATTACGTGGGACCCTGTGGGTCTCCTGTTGGCGAGGCCACGGGAAGGTAGTAAAGGAACGTGACTGGTCTCCCAACCAAGGTGCACTGAGAAGCAATCAACGGGTCAGTCTTGGCCAGTCCTGGGGAGGTCTGAGTGGTGGTCTTTGGGATAACCTTTGGCCTTATGGATTTGGACTCGAAATTAGAAGAGCCTACCATTTCAGATGCAATCACTTTCGGACATGCTTTTGCAGACAGTCCTTAATGCTGAACACACAGAGAATGGGTAATTCAAGAGGCCTTTCTTTTAAAATAGACTTTTGTGACCCACTAATTGTAAGGTATTGCAAGGTCACTTTGCGTGTGTCATAAAGTTGACTTCCTTATTGGTTGAAGGTCACAGAAGTAGTGGTTTGCTTTGATGGAAATAGCTACAGCTGTGTCCCTTCCTGCTTTTTACCTTTTCTTTTGCTTTTTCTCGGCACGTGGTATCTCCACCATTTCTTCTGCACAAAGATGTCTTCTGTTCATCCTGAACATTTTTAAAAAATGCAGAATTTTATGTGACTGCTTTTTTGCCTCACAATTATGCTGTGAATTTTACAAAAATTTATTTTCTTTTTTGATAATTTATTGTACCAAAGCTGTTTTTATAGCACATAGATGTCTGTAACCAATAATGTAGCAGTTCTGCACTTTGACACAAGGTGTAACTAGACCATTTTTAAATGTCAGTTGAAAATTATGGCTGTACTATTGCTTAAACAAAACTGGAACTGTTGTTGAATCCATAGCCAATACATTTACAGCAATCTCTGTACTGAGCATAATAGATTGACATCTAATTCCAGATTACAGCATCTGTCACATTCTAAATGTGTTCAGGCTTCTGAAGGTAAAGGGACACTGGATCCAGAAGCTATGGAACCAGCAGTCGATTCTTGTATTCCTGATTAACCTACTTGTAAACTTGAAAGCAAGACCTTGGTTGCACCAACAGGTCCAAATCTGAGCACGAGTAAAGCAGAACTCTCATGCATGACCCGAAGCGAACAGGCTGGTGTTTAACAGGTGCCTCGTTTTTGAGATTACGCTGCCTTAATGTAACACAGTCTGGCAGTTGCTAAATTTGTGTTCCCATTTTAAATTGACCAATTTTAGGGTGTCATACTTTTGAGCGGTTGAATTGGGAGAGTGAAGATGAGTAATGTACCTGTCCAGGATCAAAAGAAGCCTAGACAAGAAGCAGTGATCTACCTCTGCCGCAGCCCTGTCAGAACAACTCAGCAGACTCCACTTGGCTCCTGATTGGTCGATTCCATGTGGCTGACTAGGTCATTTTTTTTTCTGAACAAAAGCAGGTTTTTATATGTAAACAGTGACAAAAGAGAGGCTTACAAGTATGTGAATGTGAATGGAAACTTGGAAATACCCGTTTTTATAAACCACAGACATTTTTTTGTTGTTAATCAGGAAATCCATATTTATTTTGTAATTAAATGTCAAGCCTGTGGATGATTTTGGAACTTGGTAGTTCATAAAGGTTTACAGTGAATAAAAGGATATCATCTTGAGTATAGCAATATCAGAAGGAATTCAGTACTTACTGCTGTTTAGAATATAAGATAACGATATCATATGGGTCAGGTCATTTTTTTCTGTGCTGGTTGCCACATCTTAAAAAGCACCAAAAAACAAAAGCAGTTTTTAAACCGCTATTTACATAAAGGAAATCATAAAATCCAATGCTTCTGCATACTGTGTTATGTTACAGTCCAGTTTTGTGTGCTTTACTACACGGTTTGGTTACAGGACTTCTGTGCATTGTAAACATAAACAGCATGGAAAAGGTTAAATACCTGTGTGCAGATTGTAAGATCTGGTCCGGACTTGCTGTGTATATTGTAACGTTAAATGAAAAGAACCCCCTTTGTATTATAGTCATGCGGTCTTATGTATGATAAACAGTTGAATAATTTGTCCTCAGACTCTTTACTATACTTTTTTAAAATTAATTTAAGAAAAATGTAAACATAGTAAAAATCTTCCTATGCAATCAACCTGGTCCAGGTGATGGTCTGGTAGGTCTGCTGAGTGTAAGATTAGTCAAGTGTGTGAAAAGAGAAATGGTAGTTACTTCGATGTGGGCTTCGAAAATCTTGGGAAGTAGAAATCGGAGGTTTAACGGATCACTTGGATTTTTACAATTGAGCCGTTACACGAGCGGTTACTATATTCAGTTTCTCTGATTCAAAATGCTAATGGTTTGTAATGTTTAAAGCAGACGTGCGAGTTGATTTTCTCTAACAGGCTTCGACCTGCTCGGATGCAGCAGGGAACGGGAGTGACACGTTCTTCCTTCCCCAGATCCTCGTCTGGGCACCGCGGGGGCTTGTGCAAAGCGGAGCATTCTGCTGCCGTGGGTTAACTGCTGAAGTTGGAAGTTTTCTGACTTTTCTTCTTATAAATTAACTTGCATATGTATGTATTAAGGTGGCTTTCAGGAGTCAAAAGACTTAAAAGGAGTTGAGTGGGATTCTGTAAAGTTCAGGTTGGCTCCATAAAGTTAACAGTTCCACATGTGAGAAAGGAAAACTTCCTTTCGTTTTTTTCTTAGGGTCTGAGCATTTTATGTAGGTGAGTGGCACATTTTGTCTGATACCGGACTCCAAAGCCTGGGCTTACTTTTATTTAATGAATATTAGAGCTACGTGTAAAAAAAAAATCATTAAGGCTGCAGTATTTCTATAAGGTCCACAAAAATGACCGTCGTGTTTGTCACTGTGCCTAAGTCTTATCATAAGGAGATACAATAACGAAATACACAGACGAGATAGCAAAGGCTAAATTTCTTCTAGGCTGGCATTCCAGTTCCCTTTCGGCCTACCTTCGTTAGCTTTCAGAATGCAAGTTCGGTACTTGTTTTCATGTCCATTTTTGTACTGGTGAACATATCTAACAGAGCAGATGGTTCATTCCAGATACAGAACTTGGTCTTAGTGCCATAAATGAAAAAAAAAGAAATGAAACTTTAAGGTTAAGGTTGGGAGGGAAACTGACTTTGGCACGCTCAGACCGTGTTCAGATTTCCAGCATCCCACTTAGGGTGGCGGGGGACCCACTACTGGAAAGGAAGGAAGCCTTTGGGGTCAGGGAGAGTTGGGCAGAGGTTCTCAGCTTCTTAACCATGGCTCTCTTGCCCTAGACTTGTTTCCTAGGATAAAAATGTACGTCCAGTGATTTTTAGTACAAAGAACAGGGAAAGCCCTGAGCAAATGGCTTTATTCTTTATCTTCCCTGTCAGTGCATCCACTGAGAGTCATCTGTGGATGTCACCGGGGCCTTCACCCTGGCCTGGTACTTTTCACATGTTCCTGTATTTAAAGCACTAGACATTTCGTAAGGTAAGTGGTCCGTTGGCTTATGTGTCTGTCTGTCTCTTTGGCGTTACATACCGCCGAGGTCCCAGGTTTCAGCCGCCCGCAGTGAGAAGTGGTGAAGAGCCCGGATGTTCTCGCATCATGAGTGTGTGGGATGCCATTCACCTTGACTCGGAGAGCCCAAGGTATTTGTCATTGTTTTCCCCAATTTCTTACCTTAAATCTTCCTCAAAGACAAGACTTCTCCAGTGAAAACCCTACAGTTTAAACACACAGATACCTGGAATCCCACAGGTCCCCACACACAGCTGCTTTCCCTGAAAACAGCTCTTTTCCATTGCGCCCCATCTTGAGGGTGGTTCATTACCAAGCTGGAGGGGTGGGGATGCACGTGTGCACGATTCCGTGTGGGCATGTCGTGAGTTCCCTGCCACGGGCAGTGGGCCATGGGGGTGCCGCTTCAGAGCAGCGAGGGTACACCTGAGCCCTTGACTCACTTCCCGTCTGTCGCCAGGTGCCATGGTCCAGCCTCAGCGGGGTTCTGAGGAAGCAGAGGGTTGGGACAGGAGTTGGTTAATCAAGTGCAGTTTTAAGTGTGCGGCGGGGAAGACGGCCAAGCCTGTGGTGACGGCTGGAGGAAGCGGCAGGTGTCGGTAGGCAGTGGTGTCGTGGGCACAGTTGACTGCGTGTTCTTAGGTCTAGAAAGATCTTAGAGGGCTTTTTCGGTTGCAACGCGTGGAAAGGACCAGGTATTACGTAATTTTTGTCTGTTTGAAAGACCATTTATTTGGTTATCTTTCCAATTAAATTGTGAAAATTGCTACCTTTGGGATTTTTTGGGTTTTTATTGCTGACATTTTTGCTCCTGATATATTTACTCACTAATCACTGTGATTGCCCCAAGTTCTTTAGCTGAAACCGCAGTAAAAGGGGGAGATTCGGAACCAAAGGAAAAATACAGGGGCGCCCTCGGGTGGTGGTAATTCTTCCCCCGGAGGGTCCAGGGGCTGGAATGTTATCACCCACGTGGGAGGTGACTGCGCTGTGCCTGCGGGAGACCTGCCAGAGGGGACAGCTTGCGCCAGTAGGAAGTGCTGAACGGGTTCCCATGGACCCAGGAGGACGAAGTGGCGAATCACTTGACCACTGCCGCGCAGAGATACTGCCCAGAGGTGCGCTGGTGGGGTGTTGAGGCCGGGCTCAGCTCCCTTCGAAGCTGAAACGACTTCCAGTGTGTCAGAGCGGTACTGAAGTGTAATACAGTGAGTGACACAGTGACCCCAAACAGAGAATGTCCGTTTTTAGTGTGCGTTGCAGACCAGCCCCGGTCAGTGGAAGGTGACGTGGTGCAGAGCGAGGACGTCCTGAGCGGGGTTAACCTCAGGCAGTTCTCGCCCAGCAAGTCGGTAAGCAAGATCTAGAAAGATGACAGTGGTTTCGGTGAACTCTAGGTGATCTTATCAAACTGTCGAGTCAGTCCTCTTCAGTTAAAGACAGGCGTGTTCAACCCGGCCGTGTGCATCAGACTCGCCCGTAGAGTGTATAATCACAGGTGCAGCACCAATCACACGCCCAGGACTTCAGGTTCAGGGTAGTGAGGGAGGTGTGGGCATCCGTGTTCATAAAGAAGCTTCACAGGCAATTCTGCACCTGGAGCCAGACACGACTCAGAAGGCGGGCGGGGTGTGTGTGGCTACTCTGAGAGGAAGCAGTGTGATGAGCATTTTAAAATGCAGTTTTATTAGTGAAGTGTGTGTGTGTGTGTGTGTGTGGTGTGTGTAAATTAAAATTTACAACTCATACTGCATTATAAATTATAAAACAAACCTCCAAGAAAGGCAGAAAGTGCCAGGTGTAAGATGTAAAACAGTTCATTGGGTCGATGGGACCTCCTGTCATTAGCCCTCAGCTGTCCCGTAAGGACAGCGTGTGTTAAGACGCCTCGGGGTCTCGGTGAGACTAGTGGAGGGGTCCTCGGGGGCCTTGGCCGCCTGGTCCGAGCGCGCGGACGTTGGGGAAGGGCCCGCAGTGCGGTGCCCGCGGTTTCCAGCTGTAGACTTGGGTGCAGATCTCTGCTCCCACCCTGGGCAAGTTAATGCGTCTCCAAGCTCACTTTCCTTTCCTTGCTGAAGGGGAGTAACCGCAGTGCCCACTCTGGGGTTTTGTGCAGGCTTCGATATGATCATGAGGGTCTTAGCACGACATAGGAAGTGCTCCGTAAATGGAATTTGTAAATAAATACCTAGCGGGAGTCCACAGCACGAATTAATCTACCTTTTCCTATGTGGTATGATAAGCACTGTGGGGAAACTAGGCAAGTGCTCTCTCGTGAACGATTAGACTGGATTATCTCCAGTTCACTTTGACGTCTGGCGTCCGACTGGAAGCTCACATCCCTCTACTCCTTGACTTTGCAGCTGCACGGTACCTTCATCTGTTTTAGAATTTTGAGGTTGTGGGTTTTGTAGTTTACTTCGCTTCAATATAATACATAATTTAAATGTTTTGTAAAAGATGATTTTTCGGTAGAATTTTTCTCCACAACCTCATGGAGGCCGTTTGGAGGAATAAGTATGAAAAGGGTGTGTTTTCTGACAAGTACCGTCATTAGAGGGGGTCATCTTGTGTCCGATGGAGCCTCTCCCCCCGATGTTGACGTTTATTTTACCTTCAGAGATTTGACTTCACATCAAGGAAGAGAGAGGGAAAGTGAAAATCACTTCCCAAGTTCATGAACTTGGGAATATTTGGGAAGCTTTCAGAACTTAATAGTTAGACCTCACATTTTCAGAGCAGTTAAGGGGCTATCTGCTGGCTTTTGTTTTTGTTTTTCTTTGTCGATACGTTGATATGATCTGTGCATCCATCAGCCTGAGGTCCCTCAGTGTGATCCCCATTCTCTTCAGTCCTCCCTTACAGCAAACGGAAGGACGGAAATTTTGTAGGACTGAAAACCTGATTGAATATATATGGCTGATGACACCTCGCATTCGTACTGCAGTGCTCTGTGGCTTTGGCTGGATAAAGATGACAACAGTGACTCTAATGGGGGTTAAGTGTTCACCCGAGATAGATAAAATTCCTTGAGGAGGTAGAATTCTCCACGCTCCTAAAATTCAAACGACATAGACAAGCTTCTACTTGTTAGCCACACTGGGCTGCCTTCTGTGCTGTGCCCCATCCCGGCCCCTGGCCTCCCTGCCCTGTTTGCACGCATCAGCTCTGGACGTGCCTTCGGCAGGTCGGCCTGGCCAGTGGGAGCCCCAGCGCTGACTGTACACCCCAGGGTCAGAGTGGGGGCGGGTGGAGGCTCCCAGGGTCCTGGCTTACATCTAATAGCACTTGCGGACGTGAGTGATGCTCTGTTGCTTACAGAGTGCTTACACAGCGTTCACTTAATTCCCACCACCCTCTGACTCAGGCACGGCTCACCCTGGCTGGCTCCCCAGACAGGAATGTTGGCGCTGGGGGTGGGGGTGGGGGGTTACCTCCTTCCCGCAGACACTTTCTTGAAGGTGTCCGCCCTTCGAGTGAAGACAGCGAGCTCACATCTGTGGTTTTCTAGAAGAATGCAAGTCAAGGCCTTGTCCCGTGAGGCTTTCCTCGTGGATATTCACCAGTCCTGGTCTCTCCCTGGCCCGGTTTGCTCGGCAGATGAGAGTTCTGCCTTGTGCTCACTAGAAGGGAGGGACCAGGGCCACCAGGTCCGAGAAGCCAGGCAGCAGCTCTGCTTTACTGGTCGGGTTCCAACAGTGAACTTGAACTATCCATCTCCCCTGCTTCCTGCAGAAGACACTCCAAACCAAAGAAAGCGATCGGTACTAATTCTGAAAGAGAATTTAAAAATGGAAAGACCTACCCTGAAGGAAAATAATGTTTTATTAGTGCTGTGTCTTGGGACAGCTGACATGAGGCTATATGAGAATAACTACGAATGCCTGTCATGTGCAAGGCACTGAGCTATGTGTTCGGGATGACGCAAGCATGTCTCGGGGGTGGGGCAGACAGATGGCAAGTAACCCCAAGTAAGCATTTGAGAGTCGGGGTGTGAACAGGGACCCTGTTCTGGTCCAGAGCCTGGGAGCTTTTCCCTGAGGAATCGAGGTTTATACTGATATTTGATGGGCAGATGGGAGTTACCCAGGCGATGGTGGGAATGATCTTGAATCTCAGAGAAGGAAACAGGGTGTTCAGATCCTGGTGTAATGAGCAGTGGCGGGACCTTGCCCACGTCTGTGAGTGGATAGAGGCCAGCGCTGCTGAGGCGGGGGAGTTGGCAGGTCCTCGGAGCTGGCTGTGAGCACAATAGTGAGAGAGACAGGGGTCGGGCTTCCTTAAGCGTTTGGGCTTGAGCATCTTGGGTTGGGGGGCAGGGCCGTTAGCCAGGATTTGGAACACTCGAGGGAGAGCAGGTTTGCCAGAGAATTGTGTGTTCAGTGTTCGGACTTGGAGTGTTAAGAGCCCGTAAGACACCTAAGCAGAGATGTCGTGTAGGGAATTTGATAAAAACGAATGGATTGATGGTGGGGAAACAGGATGGTAGCTTTTTGGTCCTCATGTAGGCAAACGACGGTGAATAAGATGATGTTTTAGATCCGTCAAGGGGATAGAGGTCATTTTGTCGCTCGTCCGGCACTTACCAGCATCAGCTGGGAGGGAGCCTGTTAGAAATGCAGGATCTCAGGCCCGGCCGGACCTGCTCAGAGTCTGCATTTTAACGGGGCCCTCGGGTAACTCACACGGACAGACGGTTCAGTCCGAGAATCGCTGGCCTACACCTCGCTTTGCATTTGAAGAAACCCGAGTTTAAGCAGCTTGTTCAAGATGACCCAGCTGACCAGTGAGAGTCTCGGTTGCTAGTCCAGACCTCTTTCCAGTTCTCCATGCTGACCGTGACTGTTGAGGTCACCACCGCAATCTACGGCTGGATTTCTCCAGCTGTCGTACCACGAGAAGCAGAGTTGTGCGGAGACTAATTTAATATCCATCCATTGGGACTGCCCGCCTGTGGGCTAGGTAAGCGTTGTCCTAGTGAACCACAGTGGTGCCCAGAGGGTTTTATTTGGCAAGCCTTTCATGAATTCTGAAATGATGAATGGTCTTATCTCTGATTTTCTTTTCATTTAAGTGACTAAACAGCTTCCAGGAGGCTCTGAAGAATCAAGACAGAGGTTCTGCCATTTTGTCTTCCTCCTCCTCCTCCTCTGAATCTGGCTCCTTTGCCCCCTTCCCTTCTCCCTGGGTTATTTTTGCCCCTTCTACTTTCCAGGGTCCAACATTCCTGTCCCAGCTTCAGCTTTTCCCCACTGGTGTTCCAGAGGTGCTGTGACCCAGGGTTGGGTAACCAACCCTTCCCAGTGACTGCTGCTCCCCCGTCGTCTCTCTCATGGTCCCCCGACTCCAGCACCAGGTGCAAACGCTTCATCCAGATGAACCGTAATTTAGGCCCCTGGGCGTTGCCTCTGGATTAGGAGCTGGGGGGCTCTCTAGGACTCTGAACAGAGGCAGAAAGAGGGTTTAAAGGGAGAAAACAAGGGGACTAACTGTGTCCTAGTGACTGTCAGGGAAGCCTTGCTTTGTCTCCCTGTAGCTTCCTCATGGCTGTTCCTCAGTTTGTGGCTGGCAGCAAGCCCTTGGCACAAATGTTGGGCCCTGGAAACCACGGATGACCTTGGCCTCTGCTTCCTGTCCATTGCCATAGAGTCAGTGTTGACCAGTTACATGCCCCCGCCTGCTTTTGTATGGCTCACCCAGCTAAGAATTTTTTTTACATTCGAAATGTTTGAAAAACATCAAACGAATAACATTTCATGCCATGAAAGTCATATGAAATTTAAATTTCAGTTTCCATGTACTGGGAACAAATAATTGGAAATTGTTATTATATGGTGGTGGTCGATAGATTTCATAAACATTTTGAAATACTTAGAGACAAATTTAAGAAAATATGTGAAGGAAGACTTTACATTGAAAATGAAAATATCTTCATGAGAGACATACAGAAGACTTAAATAAATGGAGAGGTATGAAGAAAAGAGAATTAACACTGTCCTTTAAGGCACAGATGCGTTACTAAGTGGGGAGATATCCATGTGTGTGGATTGAAATATTCACAAGACATCTTTTCTCCCTTAATTGATTAGTGTCTTCAACACAATCCCAATCAAAATTCCAGTACTTTTATCTGTAGAATTTGACAAGGCGATAATAAAATTTTTATAGCAATGTCATGGAATATCCAAAACAATTTTCAAAAAGAAGAATACAGTTGGAGAAATTATACTACTTAATTTCAGGACTTACCGTAAATATATAGTAACTGTGACTGTGTGTATGGACAGAGGTAGACAAATGGGTCGTTGGGATGGGATACAGAGCCCAGAAACAGGTCCACACTCATATGGTCAGTTGATTTTCAACAACGGTGCTACAGTAATTCAGTGAGGGGATGGAGTCTTTCCAACAAGTGATACCGAGACAGCTGGATATCCACACGGAACAAACGAACCTCAGCCCTCATCTCACAGCATGTAAAGAAGTGAACTTGAAATAGATCCTTGGACCTGAATATAAAGGCCAAAACTATAAAATTTATGGAAAGCAACGTAGAAGAAAACAACTTACAGAAAAAGAACCTTTATAACTCAATAAGACGAACAACCCATTTAAGAAGGGGGCAAGATATTTAAACATAGGCTTCGCAGAGGAAGCAACAGTCGTGGCTGATAATCTCATGAAAGTGTTCAGTGTTACTCTTCATCAGTAATGTGCGCATTAATCCGTAGTGAGACACTCCTGTGCCCCGGGAGAATGGCTAAAATGAAAGATCGCAGCACCAAATGTCGCTGGGGCCGCAGAGCCATCCCGGCTGTCCTGCGTCGTCGTGGGAGTGGACAAGGCATGACCACTGTGGAAAACGTCTGGCCGTTTCCTACCAAGTCAAGCATCCACCTTCCTGTGACCGTTCCTCTCCCACGCTTTTACCAAGAGAAACGAGAAACGTGCATGAAAACAGTGTGCGAGGGTCGTCGTAACAGCTTTATTCCTATTAGCTAAAAACCGAAAACAGCCCGTTTCCATCCACAAGAGAGCGGGCAGGGGAACTGTGACGCCTTCGCACGACGGGACACGACTCGGCTACGGAGAACAGATTCCTGACGGAAGAACCACGTGCGTCTTCAGGGCAGTGTGTTGAGTGACAGGCCGGACGCAAACGAGCTCGCGCTGTTTGCGTGTGAAGTTCTAGACCTCACAAACCAGTTTGTGCTAAGGGAGGAACCTCGACCGTGGTTTTCTCTGGGGCGAAAGATTAACAGGAAGGACACATATGAACTTGGAATGGAAATGTCCCGTGTCCCACAGGGGCATGACTCACACAGGTGTACCCAGGTGTCACGACTCCTGGAATGCTGTAAGACAGACCTGTTCATCCCACTTTGTTTATTTTGCCTTAAATAAAAGGCAAAGAAAAGATCTAACACATTAAAAAAATAATAATAAGACGGATTAAGTCTCCAATGTTTCGTCCTGGGCGAGGCCACATTTTGGATGCAAGGGGCACCAAAAATGCTTCTCGAAAAGCGATGCCACTGAGTCACACGAGACTGTGGGAGGAAGCAAGTTAATCTGAGAGAAGATCGGGGCCGTGGGTGGTTTCTGAGCCGCCCCGAGCAGGCGGGAGTCTGCAGCGGCCACATTTGTCCTCTCTGCTGACGTAGACACGTGGGGGGGCGGAGGGCGTCCTCACGTTGCCTCTGTGCATTACAGAATCACCTGTCAACAAATGGAAGACAAACCTTCCCGAACCAAACCTTTTTCTACTGCACACGCTTTTCTTTGAGGTAGGGATAGGCATAGCGCTCAGGTGGGTGGTGCCATCGGCGCCCTCTCTCCCAGGTGACCGTGCCAGGCGGGCCGCTGTGGTAGGTCCTGGCCGAGGAGCCTCCCCAGAGGGAACTGGAGCCCGCAGGGACGAGGCTGCAGCATTCCCACGCGGGAGCTGGTGCTGCTGGTTTGTGCCCGTCCACCCCAGACCCTCGTTCTCAGAGACGATCATTGCGGATTCTGGCCCCGCCGTCCCCACCCGTCTGGTTGCAGCTTTGAGTTGGCGTCCCTCGGGGCTTGCCCTGGCAGACGTGGCAGCCTCTCCCCAGAAGCAGGCCAGTCTCACGGGGCGGGTGCTCACTGGGTGCTGTGGCCGGAGCTGAGACGTAGATCAGGTCACACTCACACACAGTGAAAACCGATGGCGCTCACGGCGTGACTGCCTCACAGGATGGACCTCAGCAAAGAAACCGTGGCCTCAAAGGCAGCCATCGAGGACGCCCAAGGTGGAGCCCTGGGCTGTTCCCATCGCGGGGGAAACGTACGTAAGTGGGAAACCCGCATCCTAGGGCCACGAGGGCCCCCGCACCCCTGTGGGAAAGGGCCAAGGAAGCCAGGCCCCGCCCCCCACGCTAGGGGTCTCCATGGTCCCCTACGTGGTGTGTCCTGGCTTTCCTGAGAGACAAGACGACAGCAAGTGGCAGGGCCCCCATTTCGTCAACCGTCAAGATGCTGGGGCTCCTGTTTAAGCAGCACGTTGAATTGCATAGGTGGGAGGTGGAGGGAGGACCGGAAAGGAGGGGCTCCCAGGGGCTTCCAGAAGCTTCCAGAGGCTTCTAGAGGCTTCCAGGGGCTTCTAGGGCAGCTAAAGCAAGAACAGGAGGTTCGGCGGGGAGCAGGGGAAGCCTGTGCTGTGTTCCGGGATGTATTGTTGTTATTACTTATTTTAAATATCACCTGGGCCACACACTTTAGGTCATTCACCTTCTAAACAGTTCACGGAGGTAAGTAGGGTCACACCCATGTCACAGATGGGGGTCCCAGGGTGAGCAAGTGGCTCACCCTCGATCATAGCCACGGAGTGGAAGGGCTGAGGTGTGTGCCCTGCTGTCCCCGTGTCCTCCCTGAGTTCGGGGGGTGCCGATGTGATGAGGCCATTGATCTTTCAGGAGCATCCCGAGCTGCTCCGGGGTGAAAATCTTCCAGGGTTCGCCACAGGCCAATGAGGCAAGAGATTTACGGCGCGGCCTAATTAACGGGCCAGGCCGTTCAGAGTTCTGTCCAAGCTCCGAGCATAATTTAAAGGCACCAGGCGGCAGGAGAGCCCATAACTCACGCCCTAAGGGGCCCTCGGAGCCGGAGACACGTTGGCTCATGAGGACATCTCCGCTCTCCGTGGCAAACGGACCGGCGTGTGTCTGGGTGTTTCTGTCAAGGAACAAGGGTCCTGGATGAATATACACGGCTGGAAAGAGTGAGAAGACTCGCAGGTCGTAAATTTCTGGCTGGTGTTTCCTTTGTTGTTTGCTGACGGGCTTGGTATTTATTTAACCTCCTCTCTCCCCGTGCCTCTCCGCCCACCTTGTAAAGCCATCCTGTCACCCGAGCCACCTTCATCGTGGCACAGAATGGAAGTGCTGCAGGGACAGCGGCTTCCAGGATGGGGAAGGTGCTCAGAAGGCGGAGCGGAGGGGAGCCCCGCGTGGGAGAAGGCGGGGCCCTGTCGCTGCCGGCTGTGGGACTCTACGATGGCTCTTACTTCATCTTTCCAGGGCTCGTTTTCCTCCTTGTAAAGAAAGAATTTGGATGAGTCGTTCTCTTGGGTTTGAAAGTTCTGTGAATTTCTTGCATTCGTGACAACCACAATATTATTATTATCCAGCATCTGGAAGTAATGCTCCCCCTGCCAAACCCACAGAGCATCTTATCTATGTGTTAGGGAATGACAGTTAGCACTTTTTATCTCAACTTCCAGGCACTTAGGAGCATTTCTTTCTTTCTTTTTTTTTTTTCCTTCCCAAATGGACTCGAGCATTTTTGGCAGGGAGCATTTCTCATCCCTGTATCCCCCACAGCCCCGGCACAGCACCTGGCACACGCGGCTGTCACCCAGTCACAACTCTAGTGTGAATGCAAAATGAATGAATGAGTGAGTGATGGCCTCTATTCACTTGTCCTTAGGTAAGATGACTCGATTTAGAGGTTTTTTTTGTTTGTTTTGCTAAATGTACATTCTTTCTATTTGAAGTAATTTAATAAATATGTTTCAAAATGCAGAGTTAGAAATAAATTTCATTTTTCCCAGATACTATTATTTTAGAAGAATCTTATTAAAAGGGGACTATGAGGTCTCTTCCTCATAAGACTTTACATCAAAGCAACACGTTTTTCAAGTTTTCTGGAAGATGCTGCCCCACAAATTTTATCGCAGCTGCTCCCGTTCCCTGCCCCAAACAGTTCACGTGGATTATCGCTGGGCAGTAACCACGTCGCGCTGTGGGCACAAATTGCCATTGGCGTTGGGTTGACGGGGGGCGGGCTGGCTTTGGCCAGTGGGACGTTAGCAAATGGGATGCGAGCAGAGGCTTGAAAGGTGCCTGCGTGGTTTTCCTTGAGTCTCGCGCTCCTACTGTTTATCACGAAGAGACCAAGGGGAAGAGACCGGAACCCAATGCGCAGCCTCCGTTGGCCGAGCACAGTCACCCTGCAGCACCGTGATCAGAGTCGACAGTGAGACGCTGAGTGTCGGGGCCGCTTGTCGTGCAGTGATAGCGAGCCAGTACTTCTGAATTCCAGCTCCATCCCCGTATACGTTTACTTTCCCCAACAAGTCTTCATCATGTACGTCTTTGTGCTCTGCTCGGACACCTGTTTTTTTCCATTAAATTTATCAACTTTTTTCAATTACAGTTGACATACAGAAACTATTAGTTTCAGGCGTATCACATGGTGATGAGACATTTATATACTTACAGGGCGATCACGCCGCTCAGTCTCGTGCCCACCTGGCACTGCGCGTCGTCATCACAGTGTTACCGACTGTCTATGCTGTACTTCACATCCCAGCGACCGTTCTGAGCACGGGCAGCTCGTCCATCTTAATCCCTTCTCCTCTTCACTCACCCTTCCATCCCCCTACTCTCTGGCAACTATCAATTTGTTCTTTGTATCTATGAGTTTGTTTCTGTTTTGTTGATTTTTTTTTTTTTTTAGGTTCCACATACAAGTGAAATGATATAGTATTCGTCTTTCTCTGACTTACTTCACTTAGCATAACACCCTCTAGGTGCATCCGTGTTGTCTGAAATGGCAGGATTTCACATGGCTGAGTAATAGTCCCTCATATATATGTGCCACATCTTCCTTATCCACATGTCTATCGGCGGACGCGTAGGTTGCTGTCATATCTTGGCTATTGCAAGTAATGCTGCAGTGAACGTAGGGGTGCGTAGATCTTTTCAAATTACTGTTTTGGATTTCTTTGGAATTTCTGGGGCATATGGTAGTTCTATTTTTAAGTTTTTTAAGAAACCTCCATACTGTTCTTGGACATGTGTTTTTTTTTTTTGTGACAGGTCTGTCAAGTAGGTGGCTTCTGGAGACACAAATTAAGAACTGAGTTGAGTGTCTCTGATTCTCTCTGGTTGTGTCTGTACAAAATTTTTGTTCTTGATGTTTTAAAATAATATGGAGCATACCTCTGGGAACTTCACAGGCTTTGCTCACATTTTTAAAAAAAATTAACGTATATCGTGTATCACATTTTATGGAATCAGAAGTTCCAGATTGCTCTTCCTTATTAAATGAATAGGTGAAACAAACGCTTGATGTAGGATTTAAAAAATGAAAACAATCTGACTTATAAGGGCGTTGTTATTTTTTAAATGAGATTCAATTCACATAAGATGAAATCCAGCGCTGTGAAGAGGGCGGTAGCCTCAATCTAGTAAGCGACATCTTTCATCTTAAATGTTTCGGTGGCCCTACTTCTGGGTCAGGGAGGAAGGAGAAGGGACAAAAAGCCAAGGGCAGCTGGAGACCAGGGAGAGAAGGGGGTACTGGGAAGAGACGTCTGGAAAATAAAAGCAGCTCCCTTAGGGCTGCCTTCTGCTCGGGGCCGGGCGCACCTGCTGAGGACTCCGTCCTGCGTGTTGGGGTGCTAATGCTCCCCAGCATCCATCAGTTAAAGCAGGAATCAGTTTCTAATTGCATATAATCTTGGAACCAGTGGAGGAGAAATGGAACTAATGAACGATGAGGCGTCATTTGTTCATTTCTGCTCTTCGCATCTTAAGATGGGAGGTTAGATGTCGAAAGTCCTTGACCTTGACCCAAGTCTAAAACTTCTTACGTCTTTGCTCAGGCCTGGGGCACTTTCTTAACTTGTGAGACTCGAGTCCATTTGACTAGGGTGGTTCGTAACCCTCCCCCCACATCCCAGAGGGCCCTTCCCCCTCGTCCCCCAGACCCGATTCCTGCCCATGCACTAATCAGGAATCTATGGCAGTGGTCTGAGGACTCCTGGGGGTCCCCGACCACTCCAGAGGGCCTTCGAGGTCAAAACCGTTTTCCGTGATAATTGTACACGATCAGCTTTTGTTCGCGCTCACGAGTGCAGTGTGGGGTTTTCCAGAGGCTCCGTGATGTGTGCTATCTGGACAGATTGAACACAGAGGCAGGCGTGAGACTCCAGCTGGCTTCTGTTCAGCCAGAATAGGAGGAATCGAGAGATTTCAAAAATTTTAAGATAACGCCACTCTTGCAATTTTTTCTTTTGGAAAATATATTTTTTTTCATAAAAATATGTTATTTCAATTAACATGCAATGCATTTAATAGTTTTTCAATGTTTCAGTTTTAATGTGGAAAATATTGACAGCTGTCCCCCACAGAAACAAAAGCTTTCTGGAGTCCTTAAAGGGGTGCCAAGATCAAAAAGCTCAGGGTCAAGGCCGCTCTAGGGTCAGTCCGTGTGGCCACGCCGTCCCACTGTGTGCCCGTGCTCGGGCCTGTGGACATGAAGGGAGGGAGGAAGCGGAAGGGGCTCCGGGTGGTTCCGGCCTCTGCTCGGGACGCGGGTCCGAGCGGATCTGTGCCATGGGCGTGAGGCCTTTCTGGGGCTGGGCCTTGCAGACTTGGCTCCAGACTCTCTTCCCAGGTCCTTCCAGGCCAGCAGCCCCAGCAGCACCCTGAGCCCCACTGGGGGTGGTGTTTGCACAGAGACTGGACATACAGAGGGACAATGGAGAGACCACATATGTAAAAATAGAAGTCTGACGCACACCCCCTGCAGCAACTGGCCCCAAACAGCCACGACTTGCTTAGTGGCTGCCAGCTTCCCTGATTTTTGCCCCTACTTCCACCTTGGACCAACCACAGAAGGTTAAATCTGCATTCGCAGCGAGTGTCAGCGGACGCCTGAGCTGCCTGCAGGACCTCCGGCCAGGGCCCACCGAGCCCCCCTACCCCTGCTCGCCTGGCACTCTCTGCCAGAGGCAAGCGTTGGGGTTAGGCAGAAAGCCGTCTGTCGAAGGCCCCACCCTTAGGACCTCTGAATGTGACCTTACTTGGGAACTGAGTCACTACAGCGTCCTGAGTTAACATGAGGTCACACTAGAGTCGATGGGCCCCTGATCCGATGTGACACGTGCTTGTAAAGGGGAGCGTGGGATCCAGACCTGCACACGGGGAGCGCGAATGTGAAAGCGGAGATCCTGATGCGTTTGCAAGTCAAGGAGCACCAAGGGTCGCCAGCACGGCGCCCACACGGAGGGCTGGCACAGGCACTCCCAGCACCCAGCACCTTCAGAGAGGGCAGACTCTGCCGGCAGCATGAACTCAGGCTTCCGGCCTCCGGAGCTGCCAGAGGGTGCTTCTCTGCTGCTTGAGGCACTCATTTTGTGGTGCTTTGTTGTCATGGCATGAACAAGCAGATGCGACAGATGACAGTGGCTGACGCCCTGGCCATAGCCAGCTCTGAACGCAGAAGAGCCGTTGCTGGTGCTCGTGGGGTGTGCCCCGTCTGTTTCCAGCGCACGCCAGCCCTGCTTGTGGGGACTTCGGGCCTCTGGCTGGAGTCAGCAGGACCCAGGCTTTCTGAGGGGCAGGCGGCCAGGCTTTCGGTCAGGAGCGTGGACAATGCCAGGCTGACGAAGTCCTCAAGCTGCTGGTATTTGTCCTCGACACACAGCCCACGAGATGGCGCGACACGGTCTGCTGGGCTCTGGGCTGACCATCGAGTCGGCCTCACTGCTACTCCGCCATCGCTCCGTGGTCTGATACCAGGGAGGGGCCTGGGCCTGGCTCAGGGAGGCGGTGGGCAGACGGAGCCGGCCACCCCCTGCCCCCCCACCCCATGCTCACAAGGTGGCGGTGGCCCTGGGAGCCTGGCTGCTGTTTATTCCTGTTGCGTGTAGTGTTTGGGGCCCCTTCAGAGGTCCGCTTGGCCTTCCATCCAGCTCTGGGGGGGACGGCCTTGCCGCACGCAGTGGGCGGGGAGACTGGAAACAGCCGTTGTGAGATCTGCACAGGCCGTGCGGATAACGTGATGGTGTTTTACTGAAATGAAATATGAAATGTATAAGAGGGGTGGGCCCGGAATGCAATTGTAAAATAAGCTATAGTATGGAATGGATTTGAACTGAAAGCGTCAATCCTCTGCAACAACCCGCATCAGGTTTTCAGGGCGCCAATCTCCAGAAGTCCCATTCTTCGCGGCAAAGGTAGGGCATGGCGCATCTTGATACAGGATTAACGTTAGAGTGCTTTAGCTTCCACGAAATCCTGAAATCCCCACAAATGCTTTAGCATGTCACGATTCATTCTCTCTCTCTTTTTTTAATGAAGATACAGTGGTGTGGCCGTGGTCTTTTCCAAGAGGTTAAGGACGCGTTACGAAGATGAGCATTCAGGAGGCGTGCGTTGGAACTGGGCCCGCTGAGAGCGTGAAGGGCTTAGACTTGAACTTTGTGGTCGGAGAGCCCGGCGTGTTTAGTTGGACAGAGGGGCCGGGGCCCAGTTTTCACTGTGTTTGGCATGTCATGTCTCTCGGACATGCATGTGAGCTGCCACGTGTGTGGACCATTTCGGAATGTATGTCGTCTTTCCACGTGACGTGACGGCTGTGTGATGAACGCATCCCTCACACGTCCCTCTGGAGCGCAGGGCCCAGGGTCACCAGCGCTGGGCTGGGACCAGCATGGGTGGGGGCGCCCTGCGGGCAGGGAGGTGTGCCTGTGGATGATAAGCCCTATTTCCTGCCTTGGTTTTTGGAAGAGGTGATGGTCGTGTTGGCCAATACGTGGATGGGGATGCAGGCCGGCGGGAGTCCAGGCGGTGTAGATACTGCGGTGGGGGTGGGGGCCCCCCCTCACCACTGGGGGGCCGCCAGCCCCAGAAACCTGCATTGTCGTTATTTGTATCTTCAGTAAGGATTCCCTTTGGTTTTCTGCAGCGTTAGTTTTATTAACATTCTTTTGCAAATATCAGCTCATTTTGGTTATACTCAGGGGATAGGAGAAAAGAGACTTGGATCTAGAATTGGAATTTTGATGGGCATAATAGAAATCAGAGGGGGAAAAAAAAACTCCAAGGGAAAGCTGAATTTTGGAGGGAAGAATCTGGAAGAAACCCTGGAGATGAGTTGAAAAATACACCCCTTTCACCCGCAGCTCCCCTGGCCCTCTCCTCTGCTTAAACTTGCATCGGGTTTGGGAAGGAAGCTGGTCTGTGTTCTTCGCAGCTGTCTGCGAGCTGCCCGAGGAGGTGGTGCCCCGAAACACCTGCCTTCAGCGCTCCCAGTAAAGCAGTTTCTCAGAGCGTTCCGCCCGCATGCGAAGCCCCGGGTCTCATAAGTTGCAGAATCCCAGCTTCGTCTTCGGACTGACTGCCTGAACCTGACTGTCTGGGTCTCGGGCCGACACGTACCTAATTGACTTTGAAATACGTGGACGTGTAGGAGCCGCTGCCGCAAAGTCTCAGAGAGCAGAGCGGAACCCTGCCCCGTCTAACCTCCGCAGTCTCGAAAGGGGAGCATTATGTCAGCGCTCCAAGGTCAGATGTCTGAATTCCTTCCACTTGAGTGGCGTGGGCATGTGTGTGCCTTTATAAGGCTGACGCCCGGCCAAAAGATAACCGCAGGTGGCCATGCCCTCTGGGACCCAAAAGATGTGCCCCGTTTCCAAAGATAGCAACGCTGAGCCCGTGACTGTCCGTCTGCCTGTGCGGAGGCGACACAGCCTTATATAGGGAGCGGACACCCCAGGAAGAATCTGCGGGAGAACAGCATGTTCCGCGAGCTCCCAAACGTGCCTTGTTCTCAGGGCCCCAATAGGCCGTCACCACGTGTGCGGTCTGTCTCGGAGGTCGCCCAGGCCAGCGTGGCGAACAGCTGATAAACTCTGTGGCCAGCAGAGCTGGGCGGCCGAGCCGTCACTCCTGGCCACGGGAGCAAACATCTGGAACGGTTTCTCGTGGCAGCAATGGGATAGTTGTTGGCATTATCGACGGATGCAAAGGGTAAACCACAGAACCTCACCCGGTTCTGGCGAAAATCTACTAGCGGTGCCAAGACAGGTAGGTCGAGGGAAGTCACGTCATCACAGGTGTTCCCCGATTCCTCCACGTCAAACGGTACACCCCGCTTCACTGTCCCCCAGAGCACGCGTCACCCTCTGGCAGAAACGCCCGTGTTCATCACCGGTCCCCCTGCTGGAGCGTGAGCCCCGAGGGAGGGCTCCCAGTGCCCGCAGCGGTCCCGGCACGTGCGGCTGTGAGGGCCGTGTGGGGAATGAGTCGACAGTAGACCGGGTGTCTCAGAGGAAGAGCATGGGCTGATCCCGCCCCTCCGAGTGGGGCGCGCTCACCGGGGCAGAAAGTCCCCAAGTCGATGCTGTGACTAAGCTGGCATGACGCCTGAGTGCCTGGCTCACCTGGTGGGGTACAGCAGGCGCGCACGTCTGCGGTTGCGGATTGTACACCTTGGCCCCTCGTCCTTGGGGTGAACCCCATCCACGCAGTCTCATGGTGTTCCCAGCACCCCCGCCTCTCACTTTCTTAAGGCTTTCGTCCTCTCATACTTCGCATTCATCAAAAGTCCTCCAGTTCTTCAAAACCCGCCAAGCCCAGGCGTCCAGGACACACAGCCCCCTCTGCCGTGACGCCCCCCGTCTGCGTCTTTGCTCACTCCCAGTTCCCAGTGGCTTCGGGACCCGTGCCGCCCAGGGCAGCTCTGTCAGGTTCTGAGTCTTGTGAAAGGAAGGCGACTGAGTGCAGGGACCCGGGCATCTTTGGAACTCCCTCCTGACCCCTTGTGTGTGTGGAGCACACAGTAGGTGTACACGGACCGTCTGCCCGTTGTTTAATTGTTCAGGCGCCATCTCTGTCCGTGCCACAGTCACTTCCTCACGTGTTCCTCTCTTTGGGTTACCGGTATAGGAGGGGCCTCTTGTCAAATTCTTGCATCTGTGTCGAAAGTAACAGGCACGCCGTCGCAGAAGGACACAGAACGAAGGGCTCAGAGCGGTGACGACCGCCGCGTTCCCCGTTCTCCTCCCACAGCTGTGCTCCCCAGAAAACCCTTTCAGCCGTTCCTGCTGTGTTCATTTCCTAGCGTTCTTTTGCGAATGATCACAAACTTAGTGGCTTCAGACCACGCAGATTTTTTATGTCACAGTTCCGCAGGTCTGAAATCCAGAACAGGTCTCGCCGGGCTGACATGGGGGCGTTGACAGGGCTGCTTCCTCCTGGGGACGCTGGGGGAGGATGTTTCCTGGCCATTTCCAGCTTCTAGAGGCACCTGCCTTCCTCGGCTCCCGACCCTTCCTGTCTTCACGGCTGGCAGTGACATCCCTGACCTCTGCGTCCGCAGTCTCGTCTCCCTCTGTGACCCTCCTGCCTCCCTCTTCTATCTTTGAAGGACCCTTATGATGACATCGGGGACACTGGGATGATGCGGGCTCATCCCCCATCTCAGAGTCCTTCACTTCATCATACCTGCAGAGTCCCCTTGTCATGTAAGGTGACATAGTCGCAAGTTCCAAGGATTAGGACCTGGATATCTTTGGGGACCGTTATTCTGCTGACCACACCTGCACACCATCTTTTCCACATCGTCTCGATTGTTACGTCGATTTTATACGTGATGTGGATTTTCTCTTATGAGAAGCGAGGGTTTCGCTCTCACCCAGCCGCCTCTCCTCACAGCGGAGTGTTATGAACACTGTGTAGTTGCTCCCTGCAGAGCCAACACGGGTGCCGTCATTTCGTGTCCTCTCTCGTAAGCATCTTCGGCCCTGGACCTCCAGGTGCTGTTCTCTCTGTCCTGCCATTGAGTTTGATTGTGTTCGTGTTTCCTCTGCAGCCCTCCCTCCGGGCACCTATAGGGCCAGGCTGTCTTCCATCAGTTTGCGGCATAATCGTTGGGTTCAGCACAGGGTGAGAGAGAGAGAGATAGAGAGATGGGGGAGAGGCGTGTGTGGAGTCAGGGACACTGGGGACACTGAGTGACACCCGTACAGCCTTTCCGACCTGGCCTTGGGCGTCGGCAGGGTAGCTTCTGCTGCGTTCTAGCCGTCGGATTCTACTCACGAAGGCCCTCTGAGTTCAAGGGGAGGGAGAAATAGACAGCGCCCCTCACGGGGAGTATGGCAACGGCCCGGAAGAGCGCGTGAGGCCGGAAGTGTCACCATGTCTGGTTTTGGAAAATATTAATCTACAGCGTCATGCAGTTTTCTTCCTCAGATAAGAAATTTGCTCTCTCGTTTTTCACTGGGCTCCGCTCGCTCTTCTCTGCGAACCCCAGTGCAGCTCATCTTCTCGTGCACACAAGGCCGTCGCGAGCCTGGGGACCTTTCTCGCGTGTCAGCTCCACTCCCATTATTTTCACATTAGGCGACCTTGTAATTTTTCTTTGCTTACTGTTAGAAAAATCGCTTTTAAAATAAATAATCTTTTTCCTTCAAAGGCTACATCCAGAAACAGTCGCACTTCCTGAAAGCCCTTTAATAATCTCTCTTAACCATCTGAGAAAATAAACGGAGTTTTTGACAGACTCTTGTTTAACGAGAGGCTGATGTTAGGACAGTGGCCGTACAGACTGTGACCACCCGCTGTCACCCTCCCTGGCTTGTCGCTCTCGTTTCGGAAACCAGGCTTTTGAAAATAATTTTAGGTAACCTAATTACAATATGATGTATAACATCTGGACCGGTTGACTCAAATCAACATTAAATGAAAACCTCAGATTATTTGGGTAAAGAGGAAGCAATAAATTACGTGTAGGTTTCAAAGTACTTGCCGTATTAAAAGCATCGTGTGAGAGCAAGCAGGGGCCACCGGCCAGCCAGGGTGCACATGGCTCTGCTGCGATCACGCCTTGTGAGTCCCCCCGACGTCACCGAAGGAAGCGTCGAGCCCTGCGGAAGCAGGGGTGGCCTGGCCACCTGTGGAAACTCGCTGGCTCTTCTTGGCTTAGCTCCTGATCACTGACAACAGCGCATTTGGTGCCTGGGGAACTGCGCGGCCTGCTCAGCCCGTGTGGCCCTCTGCCACAGAGGGTGTCCACGTGTGCTTTACACTCTAGGCCACCCTGTATGAGAGCCAAGGAATGGGGGTACGATGGCCTCTCCTGCTCCCGGGCTGTGTGACGACCCTCTGGGTGTTGGCCAGCTCAGGCCGTCACACGAGCTGCCACTGGCGGGGGGTGGTGGGGGACTCAATAACAGAACTCTGTTTTCTCACAGTCCTGGGGGCTGGAGGTCCGAAATGAAGGTGTTGGCTGGGTTGGTGTCTTCTGAGGCCTCCCTCCGTGGTGTGCAGCTGGTCGTCTTCTCCAAACGCTCCCCTGGTCTTTCCGTGTCTGTGTCTTAATCTCTTCTGATGAAGACACAGTCACACTGCCTTGGGGCCACCCTAATGACCTCGTTTGACTTTAATGAGCTCTTCAAAGGCCCCATCTCCAAATAGGGTCAGTTCTGAGGTGCTGGGGGTAAAGCCTGCATATGAGTTTTGGGGGGACAGTGTAGCCCATAGCACTCTGCCTCAGAGTCCCGATCTCTAACGTGCGGGTTTTAATGACAACCGTCGTAAAAGAAATTATGTGAGAGTGTTTGTAGACTGTCAAGTGATGCGCACGCATACAGTGTTGTCACTTCTTTGTTCTAATGACTTGTGACTGCTTAGATCTGGCAGAACTACCAGTCAGAGTCTGTCCCTTAGAACAGTGGTCCCCAACTTTTGTGGCACCAGGGTCTGGTGCTCCTATGAGAATCTAATGCCTGATGTTCTGAGGTGGAGCTGAGGCGGTGATGCCAGCGCTGGGGAGCAGCTGCAAATACAGATGAAGCTTCGCTCACTCACCTGCTGCTCCCTTCCTGCTCTGCGGGCCGGTTCCTAACAGGCAGCAGATGGGTACTGGTTCACAGCCCAGGGGTTAGGGACCCCTGCCCCAGAAGGTGGGAAGAGCCAATAAAGAGGGGGTGGGGTTGGGGCAGCCTGATGCAGTGCCTTGCACTCTGCATCAGGGATTTCTCTTCCCTGCTACCCCAGCTGTGGATGCTGATACTTGCTCAGTGGAGATTTAGTGGGTACCCACCGTGCCATGCCTCTGGGGACAAGGTTTTGAGGAGGAGGGAAGGGGAGGGATGACCCATACCAAGATGAAGAAGAGAGTTCTGAGTGCTTTGGTTCTCCATGTGGTTGGAAGTGACGGCATCATTATCGGGGGACCAACGGGGTTACTGGCTATCGGGAGAGGGTGATTTGCAACGTCTTCACTGAATCACGTCCAGTTGGTTCTGATCAGATAGCTAAGTACTGCTACTCCCTGAGCATTTGCTGGCGGGTGGGGGAGGTGGGGTGGTGGGGTGGTGTGTGTGTGCATAAACATGGATTTAATTTCCTTTGGGCCATATGCTTTATTTTGAGGATAACATGTCTCAAAATTTATGGAGGTGCTCTTGCTCTCTACATATACCCTTCATTTCTAGAAGGGTGAGGGAGGGGGTGTCACATCTCTTTCTCAGATGATAGATGACCAGCACCCCTTCTGCCACGCCCACACTCCCAACCTGGGGCTTTTCTCTGAAATCAGCGGGAGTGTGAGCTGATGAAGAGAGATGAGTCAAGAGATGTTCAAACATAAGTTTTCCCATATTAATAATGATGTTTAACTCTTACGTCCCGTTAGGGTTCTTGGCCTCGTCTGTACAGCCATATGCAGTTGATTTATCGACTTGTTTTCCTTTCTCCTTTAATGTAATGGCTCTTTCTCATTATTTCCTGAATATGGCTTTGCTCTGCTTCCTGGAATGGGAAACAGAAATGGTTCCGATGGTCGTGGGAGAGGCTGGTTTTGAAATCTTACTCCCTGACAACATGGCTGCTCAGAGGGAAATCTGGGCAGTACAGAGCCTTGGGATTCCTGGATGTGGCTGTGAGCATCCAGTGGGTTCATATGGTCTCAGAACCCCACAAAGGGCAGGAACGCATGCTTCTAAGACTCGGGGAGGATTAAGTGAGTTAGACAGACCAAGTCTTGCAATTTCCTGAGTGATTAGCACCAAGCGGAGAGATCCTCTTAGAGTCACTCCAGAGCCCCTGCCCCTTGCTGAGTCCTCTTCCCTCTCCTTAGGGACCAGAACTTTACCTCCTCTCCTATCAGAAATTTCATCTATTAATGAATCTAGAGAAGATGATTCTTAATCTCAATTGCTAATGGTGGAATTTCAGGCATCTCCATGGGTTGTTTTAAATGGGGAAGGGGTGCCCTGACTCACTGTGGGTGGCTGAAGTATACTGGTTCGGCTCCCCCAAGGTGTCATGTTGGGCCTGAGGTGTATGTTCATTGGACGTGAGTGAACATACGTTGGGACGGTTTTAACATCCCCTTAGGATTTCCCTCAGAGAGTATCTCTGGGAGCCCCTTTTGCACTGCTTTGGGGGCTCCCTGGGTAAGAAGCGGCCCCTTCATAGCCAGAGCATTCTTATCACAGCAGGAGCAAGGCAAGGGGTGGGGTGTGTGTGCGTGAGGCTCTGAGACTGAGTCCAGGGGCGGCAGCACCAAGGCCAGAGGCATGCGGGGGTTCTCGTGGGTACTGGTGACAGCAGGTTGGGTCCAGCAGCTGGCACTTCTGGGAGGGGACCAAGGGCACGGGTGCCTTTCCCCTCAGACCTGAGTGCCGGCCAACGGCCGGTCCCTCAGAAGCAGCGCATGGGGTGTTCTGGCTGGAGATGCCATCTGGCTGAGATGCAAAGCCTGCCATTGTGCCACCTTGGGCAAGTTCCTCGAACCCTGTTTGTGCCTCAGTTTCTGCATCTCAAAGCCAGCACTGCAAGGTGCTTACAGGGTAGGTCAGACAATCTGGGGAGAAGCTGGAGCCTTCCTGGGAAACACAAAAGCTTCTCTGGTGAGGTCACTCCGGATTTGCAGCTGGGGCATCCTCTCCTGCAAGATTTTTCAGTGGTTGGAGTGGCGAGTGATGTAAAAGATGTTGAAAACCAGAAAATCAGGGGATCCCAAGTCCCCACTGACGCCCATTAACCAAGCCACGGAAGTGCACGTCCGGGGTCTGGGGGTCCCCTGAGCCGCCTGGATGAAAGAAGGGCGGCGCGCAGGCCGCCGGAGCCGGCCGTCCCGGAGGGGCGGGGCTAGCCGGCCGCAGGACCCTCTGACGTCCTTGACCTTGCTCCAGCGGTGCACTCTGCGCCGGAGACACGGCACTTCGCAGCGCCGCCTCCAGGACGCGGCTCCCTGCGTGGTCGGACCGAGGAGGGGACAGGCTGCCTGGACTGCTCCCCCCCGCCACCCCCGAAACCTTCGCGAGGAGGAGCCCCAGCCTTTTGCGGCGTTGGGCGGAGCTGCGGGGCGGAGGGCGGAAAAGCCGGGCCGCGGCCGGTGGCCACGTGACCGGCGCCCACGTCTCCGATTGGCTGGGCGCTCCCGGGCCACGCCCCGAGGGCCGGGCCCCCGCTCCCAGGCTGCGGCAGGGCTGGCCCAGGGGACGCGTCCTCAGGCGCCCTTGGGTGCGGTCACTTTGGGCATCTTGCCATCCAGGCCGCGGTCGCGGTTGGTGCTTTGTGGGTGTCAGGTGGCTGGATACTTTAATTGTGCTGAGCCCAGTGTCCTGCGGGACTCTGTCCGTTGTTTCCTGGCGACTTTACGGAATAGGACTTTACGGAGAATGCTCCAGAGCTCCGGAGGTGCTAGGCCAGGAGGGGTCGCATCCTCGCGGTGTCCCCTGTCGTGGAGCCTGAGGCAGGCTCTTGCCGCCCTGAGGGCACCCTTCCAGGAAAATCCCTGCAGAGGGCGTCTTCCTCTGCCCGCAGTACCCAAGCCCAGTCAGTCCCACTTTGCTTTTTACTCTTGTTCAGGACGCCCCGCCCCACCCCACCTCACCCCGCCCTGCACCCCACCCCGAGTTCCCCGAGGCGGATCTGCAGTGATTCACAGTGGCAGACATGATTTCTCGTCTTCCTGGAAGAAGGTGGCAGGCTGCTGCTGGCCTCATTCCTGTTCTGTGACTTGCGAGTGAATTCACCGCTGAGCCGGCTCAGGGTTCCCACCAGCGATTCCCCTCCCCCTCAGCCTCCTCCAGCTCTCTGCAGCGCCAAGCCGATGGGAGCGCCGGCTCACAGGGACCTGCGGAAAGCGGAGCCTTGCCCAGTGGGGCTCACAGTCGAGAAGGGGAGAGAGGACAGGCCCTTTGACAATTACACTGCAGTGTGCCACAGCTTCCACCACCAAGTGGCCCGCGGCAGGCATTGTTTGGTAAAACACAATGACCTTGGGAGTTAGGCGTTTTCTCCATGTCTCCCAGGAGGACGCTGGGCCTGAAGTGGTTGTGAATTACTCAGGGTCGCACGGCTGTTAGGCTGTTATGTGTCAAAGTGGGGATTCCGATCCGGATCATCGACCCCAGGATTCAGGGTCTTTCCGTCTGGCCTTTCCACTCACCCCCAGTTAGCACAGTATGATGCTAGGGGCCAAAGCTATTGACTTTGTCTCCAGGTCTGTGTTTACGTTCCATTCGAACTGGTGTTTTAAGCAAAGCAAACTTGACAGATGTGAAGGAAAGAGAAAATGTTTCAGGCGAAGGGCATAGCGTGTGCAAAGGCACTCGGTACAAAAGAAACAGGCTTATTCCAGGGGGCTTCGAAACCCACATGTCATGTTCCAATGTCCTTGTGCTTTACTCTTCCATTCCCAGCCACTACGTGGCATCACCTGGTTGTCCTGTGTACCTGAGCTCAGAATTGCCCAGGCTTCTCCTTCCTTGTCACATCCGGCCTATCCTGAGTGGATCCCTCTGGGAACCCAGGCTTTGAAGACCAGGTCGTCACTGAAGCTCCTTCTCGCAGCCATTGGTTCGTCCTGCTCTAGTGATTTCCATTTCCATCGCTTCGTGACACTTTTCCTGGCTCTGCTCCGTTCTCGCCTGCTTGTTTACAAGGAGCAGCATTTAGACCTCAGGAAATTCCCTGTCCGGTCCTCCTCCCCTGCAGGCAATTTCCAAGGTATTTGTTACTGTTTTGGTTTTAAATGAAGTCCTTTGGGGTCCCCTTCACTTTCTCATCAATACCGATGTTTCCTCAAAACCAACAGGTGTTCCCAACCACTTTGGGACCCTTTTCTTCACTGGCTTTTTACTGATGCAATATAAATTTAGAACTTCTGGTTGTAATCTAAGGATAAAATGGTAGATACTTTATTCCACAAAACTCTAGGCCCCCAGAGACAAGCAGAAAGGGATGGAGACTGGACTACATTTCCCAGTGGGCTGCCAATGGGAGGGGCAGGTCCCTGGACCAGGGTGCAGGGTGTAGGCAGCCCTGCTGTGGGGCAGAGGTGGAAAGGTGGAAAGGTGAGAGCTAGAAGGGAGCTCCATGGAGGAAAAGAGAGAGAATGAGAGAGAGAGAGAGAGCGAGCGAGCGAGCGAGCAAGAGAGAGAACTGTAGAATCTTTGCAATGTAAAGTACCATGTTGCATCTTCAGAAATTCCTATGGAATAGTTTACATTCTTCTTCAAGACTTTTGGGGTCGATTTGTGTTTTATTATTTTATATTTTATTTTATTCTATATTGTAAGTTTTATTTCTTTTTGCTTCAACTCTCAGAGGAAGACTTCCAGGCACTGTAGTTATATTATAGCTACTCAAATTTATCAGAATACAGCTGTTAACAGTGGATTTAAATCAATCTCAGAACGTTCGAATAGAGTTGGTTTTCTTCCCAAAGTGAAGTTCAGTTGAGGAGCCCTGGAAGGAAACTGAGCAGTGAGTCTGTCCTCTAGACGTGGTCCAGGCCCCACCTGCATCAGAAGCACAGTCCCTGGGCCCCAGTAGGACCTACTGACTCAGACTCTTCAGAGACAGAGTTTGGAAATCTGCGGTTTTAGCGAGGTCCCAGCAGCGGCAGGAGCACTGTTAATCTGGAGAACCGCTTCTCCAGGCCACGACTTTTACTGTGTGGTTCAGGATGGGGAAGGTGGAAGGAAGGCTGTGATGATCGATCGTGTGCAAGGTCAGGAGCTTCGGGCTGGCTGCACGCCAAGCTGCTGCTCCATCGGAAAGGCCACTGCAGCCTCACTCGGTTTCCACTTAACGTTTCTTTGCGATAAATAGAAAACAGGGCCATTTCCTGTAAGAGGGTAAAGAAGAGCTAGTGACTGTTTATGCACATCTGTGTCCACGTGACAAACTACATGCTGCTTTCTGGTGTGTTCCTTTCTCGCCCGCACTTTCCCGCTCCCCTTTCTCGCCTCTCTCCCCCACGCCCTTCCCTCGCTGCTTTTGCATTTTGTTCCCTTGCCCGGTAGACCAGAACTCCCACTTTAGAAAGTGAATGGTATCCACACCGTTGTGAGAAATGTCCAAACCGGAGGAGAATTTTTAATGAGTTTATTTGAGCCAAACTGACGACAGTTGCCGGGAAGGCCGGGAAAGTGCTCCCAAGAATGGCAGTTTTGCAGCTTATTTCCTACATTAGGATCAAAGGAGGAGACGCAGGAGGGTCGCATGAAGTCATCGGTGGTAGACTAGGGGGCAAGAGGAAGCCAAGCGGGAACTCTTGGAGACACACACTTCTCTTACACGGGTGGGTCCAGGAGAGTGAATCATTAACACTCGCAGCACGCGGAGATGGTACGTCGCGGACAAGGTAACCGTGAGGGGTTCTGCGGCCTCGTGCTCTGGGCCGGTGGGCTGTGCCCTAAGCGGGCCGGAAAAGAGGGACGACTCTGACATTCCACGGGCTTCTTATCTTAGATGCAGAAAGACAGCAGACAGGCTCACTTAAGGGAAAGGTCGACCTTTGTCCAGGAAGCTGCAGGCCCAGGATGTGAATACCCGCCACCACCCGCTTTTCGTCAGGAATTTTTGTGTTCGGGCCAACCTGTGTGTGGTGACTTCCGGTCTCTGAGTTTGTAGGGCCCACCATGCTGGCCTTCCCTGATCTTGTCAGCTTTAGTATGTGGCCCCTTTACCATCTGCAGCACGAAGAGTGACTTGGTTTCCCTGGGGAACACTGGCCACGTGGGCAGAGTGTCCGGCGGCCTCGGGTTTCCTCAGCTTCCCCGCTTCGCACCTTGGCGCGGGCCGACGACTCTGCCTTTCCGTCGTCAGGAACAACTTGATGGTAAGACGGCGTGTACCATTCACAGACAAATATTTTATCTTTGAGATAACAGATCATTAAAGGAAACTTGTACCCATCGAAGCTGGACACCGTATCCCTGTCACACACAGAAATCTAAAAGTCGAGGGAGAGATGTTCGGAATGAGGACCTTTGCCCTGTGAATCCGAACCTTGCTGTCACACGTCCCAGTGTTTGGACGTGGCAGGTCCTCCTCACCGCTGTCCTCTCCTTGTCTCCGTACCTGCCCCAGGAGTGGAGGTGTGGCAGGCAACTGGCCTGGGCAAAGTCGTCCCTCAGGTTTCTGTCCCCTGAGGCTGCGGTCCTCAAGGCACAGGGGAGGGGGACCCTATTCGGCACTGTCTGGAGTCATTGGCATGGGGTGTGTTACTGGCATCGAGAGGGTAGAGGCCAGGGATGCTGCTCGACACCCTACGTACAACACACAAGACAGCCCACGACAGTGGATTCCCAGGTCCCAGATGTCAGAAGAGCCATGGGTAGAAATTTTCCCCTGAGGCAGGGAGTCAAGCACTGTGGGTAATCAGAGTCCCTAACGTTCGTGCAGTTTCACATGTGGTACTTTATCTCATTTTGTCCTCTTGGTGGCTTGGGAAGTAAGCAGTGGACCTTCATTTACAGTCAGGCTGCATCGAGCTGAAATGCTCTGCCTGGAATCACATGGCCTGAAACAGGCCAAGTCAGGCCCAACACAAGTCTTCAGCCTCCTGCCACAGGCCGTCACGGTGGCCTGAGCCTGCCTCTTGGGACGGGGGTGCTGGAGAAGCCTGCCCTGCGTTTGCTGGAACTAAGCAGGCCCTTCACCCTTGGCCTGGGGCGCAGACTCAACCTGCAGCAGGTGAGTTGGGCCCCATAGCTGGGCCAGGGTTCTCAACCTCACCGGTAGATGCTAAGCTGAATCCTGCCACGATTCAGCTTCGAGTGACCCTTTCATGCACAGTGTCTTCTGATCTCCCAAAAGGACAGATGGCACTTACACATGAGGTCGTGTGACTGTTCGCACCTGCTTGCTGATAATTGGCTGTGTGCCAGGCAGGACTTGTCTGAGACCTGCTTCTGTCACACTTGGGTAGGGAGGTTTGTCTGCATGTGTGAGAGGCCCGAGAGGGAGGGAAATGCTCACCCACATGGAGACACTGGTGCTGTAGAACCAGCCCCAAAGGGGCTCGTGAGACCCGCGTGGCCTTTTTGGCTCGAGATCATCCACAGCACGCAGTGTCTGGTCTCAGAAGGGTCCGATGTGGCTTTTTTAGCAAGTAACCATACTGTTGGTGTCTCCTGCCGGGGGCTCGTCCCGGAGAACCTTTAAAATGGTGAGTGGAAGGCCACGGCTGCGGGGTTCCAATCGGGCGCCAGAGAATGGGAAAGGAGGCAAGGCTCGTGCGAAAGAGGGAGTCCCCCGGTGAAGTCGTGAGACAGACAAACGGAGGCCGTCCCTGCGTTTACTTCCTGGGTGTCACGCCTTTGGGTTTGGTGAGGAGAGGCAGACGACGTTATCGGACCGTTTTCTTCATGGGACAGTAAAACCCCCTGGTTGCATAATCCTCTTATCTCTGTCAGGAGGCGGAAGGCAGGCAGCAGCCCAGCAGGAGCTCTGGGGTGGGAAGGGTCCGTGTAGGCCGTGGGGCAGGCCGGCCATGTGGAAGGAGTTGGCGCATGCACCCTGGGGGCTTCAGAGGTCCGTGTCCCCCTAGTTTGAGAGTCAGACCCTCCATCCTTGCTGCTGCAAGTGTGCTCCTCAGACAGCATCCGTGGGGCCGGGTTGGAAATGCAGAATCCCAGCCCCCCTCCAACCTGCCTTGTCACAAGTCCCTGGAGTTGGAGAAGTGATGCTCTTGTAATAGGCCGGATCCAGGGGCCGGAGGGAGACGGTCGGCATAATGACCTCGGATAACGATTTCAGGAGAAAGAGCAGGAAGAATCATCTCTATTCTGCCCTATTTGTGGAAGGGTTGCAGAGGATTTCTTTCCATAAAGAAAATCTCCCTGGGTCATGAACAGTTTATCCCTGTCTGCGCTGAGCCAGCCTCACGCCTCTGCCTTCGAGCTTCGATCGTCACCTGGGTCTCACCTCCCTCCTCTCTCTCCTCCAAACCTAGTTGGTGGCTAGGTTTTCGGTGGCTGCTTGAATCTCCTTCATTGGCACCTTCCGCATAGTTATTTCTCGCTTCATTTTTATCGACGACATATTAAGTGGAAGGGCTTCCTTCGGAGCTTATCCATATCCTGTTCCGAACTGTTATTTGGTCATTCCTTTGTAGAATCGTTGGTAAATTCATTTAGATAGCGGTATGTTGGAAAAGGACGCCATTCCTTCCTGTTCCAAAGTATATTCATGAAACATTCCTCCAGCTAGGGGCTCCCGCCATGGGCGCCAGACTGCGTCGTAGAGTCCAGTAACTGACATGGGGTACGGGCGGCGGGCGGGTGTCCTGGGGGCCGGCTTGATCTCAGCGACAACTGTGTTCTTGGTTCACACCCACCCTGAAGCAGGTCTCAGCAGTTTAATCCATCACGGTGTTAAATCCAACTTCGTAACATGTTAATGAGATACGAGAGTTTGCTGATTGTTCTGTGGGAGACAAGAAAGGCCTGACATTACAAACTCCAAAGCAAAACAACGCAAAAAATGGGCTTCTTCTGGTCCCACTCCAATTCCTCTCCCAGAATCGAGGGTCTGCCGTCACTCTCTGCCTGCCTGCCCCCCGAGCGGACGCGATCTCTCCCCACATCACGTCTCTGGAGCCGCCACCCCACCCTGTTCTCTCTGGCTTGGGTGCTCAGCAAACCAAAGTCCCTCCTGGTCACCCTCACTCCCGAAAGGACTCGGCGACCCCAAGTCACAGATGCTTCTTTCCCTCGGCCAGTCACACATGTGCTGTACGCAACTGTCATGTGCTATGTGGGGCCGAGAGCTTGAGCATTCAAAGTCCTGTGATCCCAGCTCTGCTGTGTTACATGTGGTCTCTCTTCCCAGTAGTTTCAAGCCTTTCCAGCAATAGACCTTTTTCCACAATCCGCCATCCCTGTTCCATAATCCTAAAATCTGGAAAGCTCTGAAGCTCAGGGAAAGTGTTCTGTGACTTTGCAGCAGACTCGTTTGGTAGCAAATCCTTGAACTGAGGCTTCGTATAGTCTTTACTTCTCTGTGGTGTCGATGACAGGCACCGCTGTGGACTTCGCCCGGCCTGCTACGAAACATAAGGTCTGCCTACCTTCTTCTCTTTTTGAAACCCAGGATATTCTGAGTTAGAGCACCACAAGGGTTTTAGGTAAGGGATGCGGGACCTGTACAACTTTTATGTCTCTAGATGTGCTCTCGTGGGCTCTGTCACATGGTCTGAGACCAACACGGTGCCTGATGTGACACAGGTCCCCATAAAGATTCATCGAGTAAACGAATGGGGGTTTGAAAATTCATCCGACTTTTTACATGTGCCTCAGATTTACATGTGTCTGAGTAATCTGCTCATCAGTTAAGACAGAGCCCCCTAAATGTCCTTGGATCACCTTAACTCGTGCCCTGCCAGTCTGTTGTTATTGTTGCTTCTGGAATATTTTTGCCTGGAGATTTTTCCCATCTGAGGACTTTTATCATTTAGAGGAGCGACTCTTTGCTCTTCTGTTGAAATGACTCTCAAATCTTTTCCGATGGAGTTGCAAACACGCTGTCAACCCCCAAACAGTCTGATACAGGATCTTTCATAGGGGTCGTCGCCAGCCCGAGAAGTCCTGCCCTGGATCACGGCTCCTGTACTGGACAGCCAGGTGGGTGAGCATTTGACAGGATCTGCCAGCAGTAGCAGAATGACGTCCCCGATCGGGAAGGGCACATTCACAGGTATTTTTAAAAATTTTTGTGGGATGCAAACTTTATGTTTACAATATCCTGGGATCCTCCAGTATTTACTGAGAGAAGGGCTCAGTCAGGTGCCTACTGAACTTTGGGCGTGTTCTGTGACCTCCCCTCGCCCACCGACTTCTCTCTGGTCCTCAAACTCCACTCCTCCTGGGACCCCTGAGGCAGGTGACTGACCGGTGTCCTTCGGGTTTCATTCTCTAGGACCCATTCCTCCCCTTGGACCTTTGGCCAGAGTCTTTCTCCTTCTAAACCCAAATCTGCCATTTCCTTCAAGACTCTGTTCGAATCGCTCGCCTCTGAGGAAGCCGTCCTAACCACCCGACTCCCTGTGCTGGGTTTCCACTCCTGCCTTCCCCACGCCCTTGGCAGAATGGAGATTCACACACGCGGTTCCCTGGCAGCCAACATTTGCGTTCACATAACTTTTCTCTTCCTTCGAATTGTTTGCTTAAATCCCCAGGAGTTGACCGGATCAAAGCATATAGATGTTTTTATGGCTGATGGACTTCATTCATTCATAGAATATTTGTTGAGCATCTGTTGGGGTACCAGGACTGTGCCGGGAGCTGGTGGTGTGACGGTGATCGAAGCAGCGAAGTCCATGCTTTTCTGGAACCTACCTCCAGTGGAGGGAGAAGAGCACAGCTGGGCAGACAAGCAGGTGCACAGAATTCCAGCGAGACGCCGGCCACGGAGGCGCTCGGCAGGGCAGGCAGACCAGGCAGACCAGGCAGACAGACCAGCAGTGCCGTGGGCGGGCGCGGAGGACGGCGTTGCTGCTTCACATGGGCGGTCAGAAGGCCTCAGGATCCCATCACGTCTGCCAGGGGCAGTCGGTGCAGATGTCCTATGGCAGAAAAGCCTTCCGGGACCTCCATGACGTGTGTGCTGGTTTACCTGACGGTGTCCCACAGGTCTCTGAGGCCCTGCTCAGTTTTTCAAAATTCTTTTTTCTTTCTGCTGTGGACCAAATGTGTGTGCTCTTTCCAAATTCATATGTTGAAGCTCTAATTCTCCACGCGATGGTGTTTGGAGGTGGGGCCTTTGGGGGGTGATAATTAGGTTTGGGGGAGGTCACGGGGGTGGGGCCCCAATGTTGGGATTAGCATCTTTACAAAGGCATGGCGGGACCAGAGCGCCTGCTTCGCCATGTGAGGACGCAGCGGGAAGGCAGCCTGCTCCAGCTCTCGCCAAGGGCCAGCCACACTGGACCCTTATCCGGGACTCAGCCTCCAGATGCTGTGGCTTAAGGTCCCCGTCTGCCGTGTTCTGTTACAGCCGCCCCAGTTGGCTGAGGCACTTTCCCTCCCGCGGCCTGGATGATCGCCACCGACCGGTCTTTAAATCTGCTGTAGAGCGCGCCGGTCACTGTTTTATTGCAGTTACTGTACTTTTCAGCTCCAGAATTTGTATCTATATATTCTTTAAAATAATTTCTGCCTCTTTATTGATAGTCTCTATTTGATACGACATAGTTCTCACACTTTCCTTCTGTCCTTCAGACCTGGCCTCTGAATTGTTTCGCTGAACGTGTGCATCACGGCCTAGTGATTGTGGCTTCCTGGGCAGGGCTGTCTGTCACGCTTCTCCCCGTGGGCCACATTTCCTGTCCCTTTACAGGGCGAGCAGCGTTCTCCGTTGAAGACTGGAACATCTGTTCTTCATCATGTGTGGCCACTGGGATTTCTAGGGAACTTCCAGACAGGTCAAATCATGACCGTGTCTGGGGGTGGGGTTTGGGGGAGCTCTGCACCCCTGCTTCCCCAGTGGGAAGAGGACAGTGGGCCCAGGGTGAGTTAAACTACTACACAGCTCACAGGTCTTACTGAGATTCAGGCACTTTTCTTGAATTAATCTCTTCAAGTTGTTGCGAACCCGTGGGCTAGCTTCCGGAGTTTTGAAAAAGTTGATTTTGACAGTATTCTGTCGTTGGCGGCCAGACCTAGTTTCAGTATGTGCTTTGCTTGAAATGTTTATATTGCTTTTGTCCCGACTGCGACCCTCTTTGCGCGTTTTTCAGAGCCCATCTTTAATCCCACTCACCCTTCAAAGCCGTTGCCTCTGCGGTCACTTGCCTCGCCAGGACACTGGCCTTTATCCCAAGTCTTTGTCACTTCCGGGCATTTTACTTTCTGCTTTTGGCTGAGGCCTGAGGGACAGGAAGGGACTGGTTTCTGATGATATAATCGTCATCTTACCATGGCTAACTGGAAATTCGACTGGACTCTATATCTCGACCTCCGGGGCAATTTTCTTCATGCTTTTTAAAATTGAACACATATCATGAGCTAACCCTTCACTGGGGTGTGTGTGTCTATGCGTCTGGTAATTCCAGAGGATCCAGCAGGAGGGAGAAAGGGGTGGAGCGGGGAAGGAGGGAAGGCAGAGAAGTGGTCTGTCACTTACCTGTCCCAGCTTCCCCAGAAGGGACAGCGGGTGGCTGGCCTGTGGGCTGTCCCCAGACAGGCACTGTGGACATATGGCTTCTCGGAACTGACCTTCGTTGGGGGACAGGGAGAATGTATCCACTGGACCCCCTGTTCTGTCTCCCATTGCGAGGTTCACGTCACAGAGCATCAACTTTTCACACTTCTGGGTCCTGCCACTGTTCAGGTGGCCATGGGTGCTGGCACCTCTCCTGGGTGCTGTCATCCCTTCCCTGGTCAGCTGGACTTATTTCTCTTAGGGAACATGTGTTGTTCAGATCTTTCCATGAGATTTTTCTGGCTGGTGGTGGACCAGCTGTTGCTTTCTGCTTCGGAAGTGGTCTTGGTGGGTGAAGTGGTCCCTAGGACGCTTCTCGCTCAGAGGTGCTGTCAGTTTTATGAACACGGCCGACAACCTCCATCCTGGGATGGGAAGAGTCAAGGATGGTGCAGGGGGCACTGAGAGAGGTACGGCCGTGGGGAGGGGTGAGACTAGCCAGGTTTCGCCAGGCTTAGTCTTCGCATGGTTGGCATTCGCGTCCTGGCCACTTCTGCCCCGGACTCCTGCTTGTCCGAGGGACGCCCATTGGCTGCTTTCCTTGGAGCAGAATGGAGCCGTAAGGACAGACATCTGCTTGCCCGTGAAGGGGTGTGTTCCTCCAGCCTCTCTTTCTCCCTTTGCTCGTCTGTTTTAGCGCCTACTGCTCTGTCCCTTTGTCCCCTTCTTTAGCACAGTTCCAGATGGAAACTCGGCGATCATTTAGAACGGGGGTTCTCAGTTACCCAGATGTCTGCTTAGGCACAGGGCACTGGGTCCCGCCCCACACCCCAGACTTTCTGATGCAGTGGATTGTGGCGGGGCCTGAGGACTGACGTTTCCAACGAGCTCTGTGCTTTGAGAAGCGCTGATGTAGACCCCATCCTCGGGGGCCTGACAGCTGTACTGCAGGTGTGTGAGGCACATGTGCAGCGCCTGGGAGTGAAGACTCGGGAGCCAGGCTGCCTGGGCTCGAATCCTGGCCGCGGGCAAGTTAGTAACCTCTCCCTGCCTCAGTTTCCCCATCTGTGAAGTGGGCTAACGATAGGGTTGCGAGGGTTCAGTAAGTTAACACTTGTAAGCATTCAGAGCGGCACCTGCCTCACTATTAGGTCTGACTAAACGCAGCCTGTAGAAGTCCTCGCTTGCTCATGGAGCGAAGGCAGCTGAGGGCGTGAGAATCAGGTCCAAGCGGGCGAGCCGCACATTTCTAGAAGCCTAAAACGCTTGCCTTCTCTAGCTCATTTTGCCTATGCACTGTCCAAGCCCCCTCTGTTTGGTCTTTTGATCATGGCTGCTTGAAATCAGCCCCTGAGGAAGTGTGTTACTCAGCCTGGAAGAACATGGAAGACGTTTGTAAATGGACCCATGCCTAGATCTGATAAGAATGGATTGTTAAACAATTTGTTTTGAATGAAATGGCTTGGGGGCGTAAATGAAGTCGAGGTGGCAGGGAAGTGAGGAAGGAGTTAGGGCGTTTGAGGGGTGGTTTGGGTGGGGTGGAAGAGTCAGCAAGCAGGGGCGGAATGGAGGGGAAGGCTGGGGCGCAAGGCCGGGCGGGCAGGGGTGCAAGAGGGCGGTCGATGGGGCGAATGGGCGGCAAGCAGGGCAATGGCGCAATCGGTAGTCGAATAATCAACCGATCGGGATCGGCGCGGCAGAGATGAAGCGGCGGGGTGAATGGGCGGGGCAGATCGAAGAATCGATCGATTGGGCAGCGGAGATGGGGCGGCGCGGCAATAGCAACAGGCGGCGGGCGCGGTCGATCCAGGCGATAAAGGCGCGATAAGGAAGGACTGATGTTAACAATATGGGCAACACCAGCGATCACGGGTGGGTAGGGCGGGTTGGGTGGGCCAGTGGGGGTGGGTTGGACTTGGGTGGGTGAGAGTGGGGTGGTGGGGTAAGTGGGCTGGGGGCCAGGTGGTCCAGTTCCCGCTCTTGCACTTTCCTCCATATCCCTCCAGTCTTCCATGCGTGAAGACTGGGGATCACAGTCCTCCCTCTGAGGCTTGTGCAAGGGTCAAAGCTGTAACACGGCGATTAAACACCTAGCATGTGTCTGGCACAGAGGACGCGTGCTATCGATTTTTGCTGCTACCAGCTTTTGCGCGATGAAATCGAGCTCGTGCCTGCCACTTGGCTGACGCAGGGTCCCTCTGTGCTCATTGTCTAGTTGAACTAGAACAGGATCTGCCTACCTCCTCAGGAGGTCTTCCAATGTGTGGGCCCAGCTGTCAAAACAGGTGTTTTTGCTGTTCCATCATAAAATTATTAACGGTAAATGGTCGCCATGGTACCTCATGTTAGGGTGGCCACTGAGGTTTTGCGAGGGAGTGGGCAGCCCCTACGTACCCTCTGATCTCTTTCTACACAGGACAACTCACATTTTCTCTATTGTTTTTTGTGACGTCTGGTAGTTTTAGCTCCTGGTCTCACATTGGTATTTGCAAATCTTTCTGGTCCTCTGGGACATGGTTTTGCCCAAAGTCCCGCCCTCTGGCAATTATTGAACAGTGAAGCCAGATTGACAAACTGGAGAAAATGAAAGATTTCCCCCATTTCGAGTCACTCTTTTAGAGGAAAAAAGACCAGTCATAAAAACAAAGCCAGCAAACAAAAAAATAGGAGACATTGGTGATTTATTTAAAACAACTTGGAGGGTATGTCCTGGCACCCCCCTCCCTCACCCCCAACTGCTATCACCGGGACATGGCCGATGCACACGGGGACCCGGCAAGACTCTAGGTTTTGTGAGGCCCAAAGCTCGTATTATTTGGGGGAGAGGCATTTTAATAACAAATACTATGAAATTATGAATATGGAGTTAGGTATGAGGTGAACATTTAGGAGAGAAAAAAATCACCATCAGTTATAAATTCAATAACATACACGTTGAAAAGTTCAGAAAAGTAGCATAATATTAACTGCCTGAACTACCTCTTCCCTCTCTATATTTTCTGGCTGCATATTCTTTGTTCTCCTCATCATATAACAACAATATTTAAATATATTTATTATTGGCAGTGTAGAAGAGATTAATTAATTAGTTAATTAGTTTTAGCCTCACCACTCATTATTGGTAATGTCATGGAAGGTTTTAGGATTGTCGTTAAAATTGGGATAATCTCTACTGAGTCTCTTTCACATATGAGCTTTGAGATTTCAAAGCATTTCAAGATTTTTTTGTGAGTGACTATTTTTAAATATTCTTTGAACCCCCATTAACCGGGTAGTTGTCAGTGTTCTTGTATTAGCATGTTAGGGGTTCTATATTGTTTTTTTATCATTGTCGGTATTCAGAGTCACATAAATAAGAATTTGAAATATTATTTTAATGTGTTCCTCTGATTCACTTCTCATTATTAATGGATATCAAATCATTCCAGAATCTATTTATTATTTCTATTTCTTTGTCTTAATGATTTATTACTTTTGGTAGAATCTAAACTTTTTGTTATTAAAATTCTCTTTTCAATATTGGAATAATTTCTGTTGTTCATTTCTCATCTTTATTGCTTTTAAAATATTCTATTAATTTTTATGCATGTTTTCTCTCAGTGCTTTGACATATTTTAAAGTGTCAAGAAAAGGTACTTTTTTTTTACATGTCCATATAAGGGGTCTATATGTCCTCACTTGTATTATTGAAACATTCCAAAATATCTTTTCAAATTGCAGTTCAACTGGCATATTCGAACATTGACTTTTCGAATAATTTGTTTGCATTCCTATTGTGTTTGGGTTTCTCTCTTGAACCTTTAAAAACATAGATGAGTCCTTATAATATTGTTATATCCAAATTTTTAGCTTGGATAGACTTACGGTAGCATCTCTCTATAATTGGGCTCTTCCAGAGAAAAATCCAGTTGCTATGTGTGCTTAAAATACTCCATCGATGAAGCTGGAAAGAAAACACGTAACTATTGCAAACTGTCGCGGATGTTAACAGCTTGAGGTATTGTGCAGGCACTTTTTACTCCTATGAGATTAAAGAAATGAGATGCGCAAGGCAAATGTATTGTGATATTTGTGTCACCAAGCCAGGTGAGTTGGAACAATGGGAAGGAGGAGTATTCCTGGACATCGTTTCCCTAGGCTAGCAGGAACGTCACATGAAAGTGATTGTGAGCCACCCATATTTGTCCTATTCGACCCAAACTGAAACTGAACTGAACCTCCCCTTAGCCAAATCTGCAAAGCTGCAGCAGCCACTCCAGTTCTCCCAGTCGTGAAGGGAAGAGTGGCATGGAGACAGCTGGTGTGGGCAGAGGCGGGGATCCAATTCTTAGATCTGTGCGTTCATGTCCCTCATCAGTTTTGGGAAAAAATTTCAGTTGATATCTCTCCAAATATTTATATTTATTCTGACTCATTCTCTTTCTCTTTTTCTCCTGGACTCCAATTACATGTATGTTAGACTGTTTGATATTGACTTATATTTCTCTCACCTTCCACTTTTTTTTGTTGTTGTTGTTCTGTCAAGACCACTTACTGAAATTCTATGGTACTGTATTTTTCAGTTCTATAATTTCCACTGATTCTTTTTCAGGGTTTTCATTTCTCTGCTGAAATTCTTTTATATTTTCATCCATTTTAACCATATTTCCCTCTAAAGATATTAACGCATATTTTAGTACATTTAAAGTCTTTGGTTGCTCATGCCTTTTCTGGGTCATCTATGGGCCTGTTTCTAGTGACTATTTTTTCCTCTCGATTATGGTTCATATTTTCTGGCCTATTCACATGTCTGGTAGGCTTTTTCTAAATCAAATGCTGTAGTTGATGTATAACAGAACAGTAGAGACTGAAAGAAATACTAATTCCCCCTCCCACCCCCCCGGGAAGTGCTTGCCCTTTTGCGAGTCAAGTACCTTACAGTAGGATTTGATCTCTTCAATCTGATCACTAGTTGAGCTGAACTGGGTCTGGGGTTGCCCCTCTAGTTAGTTTGGTTCACGTCTGGTTTCAAGTATCCCCAGTGTGGGACCATCCTCCCTGTCCCCTATCTGGGCGGTGAGATCTAAGCACCACGACACCCCCAAATTTTTCTCTGCTGTCCTGTGTTACCTCTTGACTTCCCAGCCACCAGTTACTCAGGAGACTTCTGTGGAAGAGAGCTGGCAGACAGTAATGTCCAACTTTATGTTTGGGGCTTCAGATTTGAGTCTACGCATCAGCTGTTAAACACTCAGTTTCTTTTTCCCAAACAAATTTCTCTGCTCATGGCCAACTTGCTTTTCTGACCCTCCATGCTCCCATACTTGGCGACATGCCCAGGGATGCAAGGGGCGACTGGTTGTGCTCACCTAGGATGGGCTCATCCCACTCTGAATTTTAGTTTATTTGGGATTCTTTGATCTACAGCTCATCGATGGCTTTAATGAAAAATACAGTTTAAAATCTTATCCATTCCTTTCTTACTGCTATGCTATAATGGTGGTCTTTTGTGATCTCAAACACCCTAGCCAGAAGTGAAATCTCTTCATTTCTTTTTGACTTTATAAACTCTCCTCTTGTGCATTTTGTTCTTTTAAGCCATTATTTGTTTTGTTTATTGGTTCTGATGTCCCTTCTAATTTAGTTTTTATTTCTGAAAATTTCCCCTTGTACTTCTAATTCTGTTATGAGCTCTGTCATCTGTCCTTTCAAATCTTAGATTTCTGAATGTTTCTAGTTAGGATTTAAGTTAAACTTTAATAACGTCTATCATTTTCTTAATTCCTTTTCCTCCGCTTTGAATATTAGGCGACGTTTTCATCTGCATCGTGTAGCATATTTTACTGTTTTGCTTTCATTATCCGAATGGACGGTATTATGTTCTTATTCTCTATTCTCGTATAGTAACTTTATGTTACAGTTGGTCGTGATCCTTTTCTGTTGCTTTCTGTATTTTTTTTTTTTATTTTTTTTAAGCCAGACGAGTTTTCCTGTGTTTATGGGAAGGAGAGCTGGGTCACGATAAGGTTCCCAGCGTCGCGGTGCTACCGCTCCCTCTTCTGCTGCTTTTGCAAACTGATTAAAAAAAAAGCCTCGTATTTTCTGAGTCCTGACCTTCCGGTCCCCGCCCTCACTGCTTTTCGTGCCGTTTATTCTGTCTGCACCATTCGTTCCCGACCCCATCGTTGCGGAGCTGGTGGTGAAAGGTCACGCCGGCGGCCGGCGCGCCGCTCCTGAGGGCCTGTCGTCGGCTCCGTCGCCGTCGCCGTCAGCACAGTGTGTCGTGGTCCCCTGCACTCACCCGCGAATCGACCCTCCCGCTCTCAAATTGGACCTCTGTGCTTTCGGCCACTATGGCTCGGCTCTCCCGTGGAATCCGCCTCTGCTCACAGATCCTCGACCGCACGGGGCCTGTAGCCGTCGGTGATTTGTCCCGCACCCGGGAAGCCCTGTCCCTTATCTTGTCATAGCAGTTCCAAGTCTTTGAATTTGATACTAGTGACTCGGTGCATTTTTATGGGAATTGGTATGGGGAGGATTAAAACATTATGCCTCATAATCTCCCCAGAATCCTTGTCATAATTATTTTCAAAGGATTATGAAGGAAAAAAAGAGCTTACTGATGATTCACCTGTGATACCAGTCAACTGGGTTATTTCTAGAGAGATGGTTCTCTCCCAGTTTGGTGGCTAGACAAGGCCATGTCACCATCTGTTTGCCTAGACCCCCTAACACCTGGCCTGGTTCCTCACACCTGGTCTTTTCTCTGTTATGGGCTGAATTGTGTTCTCCCAAGATGCGTGGGTTGAAGTTCTAACCCTCGGTACCTCAGAATGTGACTGTATTTGAGACAGGATCTTCAAAGAGGTAGTTAAGGTGACACGTGGTTATTGGGGTGTGCCCGAATCCAGCATGACCGGCGCCCTTATTGTAAGAGGAGATCGGGACAGAAGTACTGAGAGACGGCCATGCGAGGGCACAGGGACAAGCGAGCCATCTACAAGCCTCAGGACGAAACCGGCCCCACTGCCACCCTGATCTCAGGCTTCTGGTCTCCAGAGCTCTGAGAAAACAAGCTTCTGCTGTTGAAGCCACCCAGTCTGTGGTACTTTTCTATGGCAGCCCGAGCTAACTAATTCAATCTCTCTCTCTCTCTCTCTCTCTTTCTCTCTCTCTCCCCACCCACCCCCCCATGCGCATGGAGATGGAGCACAGCAGGAGGAGAGCAAGCCTTGCTGGCTGGAGAGAGATGCCTTCGGGCCTTTTGTCTGTTGCTCCCTTGCAAGGCCTTGGGTGAGGCACCTAACTCCTCCGAGCCTTTGCTTCGTCCTTTGTAACTGAAACGATGTCCCTTTGGAAGAGCATGACAGTTACATGAGCTAAAGCTGTAATTTGCTTCCTGGAACATATCGGACACCAAATAAAAGCCATTTTCCATTATTTCCTCTTCCACCAAACATAGCCAGAAAAAAAAAAAACCCAATTATGGACCAAAGAAAATTCCAGCTAAAATTTGTGTAAATTAGAAACATATTACTTACTGCACGCCAAAACAAATACCGTCAGCAGGATTTCAAAGCGTTGCTGTTCCAAACGCAGGAAGCTCACCACTCAGCCGCTCCACTGACAGCTCCCCGAGTGTGACTCTGCAGAAGCAGAGGCTGCTTCCGGAATTCTGTGTGCATCGTATTTACTCAGCAGCGGGCAAGCCGGTGTCCCACCTAGTGGTCAGCGGGAGGTAGCCCATCGCAGGAAGAGATGAGAAGACATTTCATGTCATTCTCCGCTGGGCAGAGAAGCCTGCTCACCTGTTAACAGTTCATCCTTTTTTGCCTGTTTACAGAGCCCCAGGCAGTGTCAAGCCCAAGGTGTGAGACATGGCATGTACGTGCACGCGCGCCCCCGCGGTGGGGTGGCTGACGAGAGACGCTCAGCTTGAGAAAGAGTCGTTAGATTAGGAGGCAAAGCTTTGAATGGCTTTCTTAAAATACGAATGATTTCAAGTACATAGAAACGTCCCCCACAAACAGAGCCCCCTTATGACTCAGCTCCGTGCTGAGTTCTCATGCGTGTCACGCTTGCTTCCTATTTCTTAAAGAAGCAAAACAACGCAAAGGCTGGGAAAGTTCCCAGGACACCCTCCCGTGACCCCTCTGATCCCCCCACCCCGGGTAACCCACATGTCAGATCTGCTTTACTTTTAATGGTCCATAAAGATTCTGTGAACATCCATGTGTGAGTTCATGTTTTCTCATGGGTTCAAAAACTTCTTCCCTCGCAGGTTTGGAGACGAGCTCTGAAATCGGGGTGTCAGCAGGGCCATGCTCTCGGTCTGTGCCGTCACTTGTCGTTCCTCTCTGCGTGTCCTTGTTTCTGTGTCTTCTTATAAAGATGCCAGCCACGCCGCATGAAGAGCCTACCCGACTCCGGTCTGACTTCAGCCTAACGTGCATCTCGATTGCATCTTCAAAGACCCGACTGAACTATAACATCGTGTTCACAGGTGGCAGGGGGTAGGGCCTCAACATGCCTTTTTGGGGGACATGGCATAATTCGTTCAAGGACCTTGCCCTCACTCTGTGTGCGGTGCGGACACCAGACAGTCAGCATCCCCGTATGTCTGCTGCTCTGCTCAGCGCTCCTCCATGCACAGAAGCAGCTGCACCGGAGAAAGCATTGACTCTTTAGAGACACATCCCTTGTCCACCTTCAGAGCAGCTCAGATGCAGCTTACAAAGGTAAATGTGTCGGCAGCAGGACAACTACAAAAGAGAAGAAAGATGTCTAACCAAAGGACTGAGAAGTAACCATTTCCTGGCCCTAGGAATGCATCGAAGTTGCAATTCGCTGTTTCCTTAACTCTGAGCTTCCTGGCAGCCAAGGCAAAGAGAGAAATTTGTTGAGTTCCATAAATTAATATTTTAAAGCTAAAACAGAAAAGCCATAGGTGAGTGTGAAGGCCAAAATCTTCAGCTAGTTTGGTAAAGTTGTGGAAACCTCTCCAGTGACCGTCTCCCGTGAGGACCTTGTCTGAGCCTTGGGCTGAGAAGTCAGCACCCTGGGGACCGGCTGAAGGTGCGGTGCTGGTCCTCGGTGAAAGCGGAAAGCATTGTGTTGCACCCTAACGCCGGAGGGCTTTCTCTGTGGAGAGCTGAGACAACACACTACCTGACGGTCTCATTGCCCAAAGGGGAGGAAAAGCCAATAGAATCAGTAGGTGGAGGCTCGGTTGTCAGCGAGCTTTTGGCCTGAGCTGAGCTGATCTCAAATCACCGCTGGTCTGACCATGCCTGTCACCTTACTCCCAGCGCCTGCCTCTGCTTCCAGTCCCGCAGCGGTGCCACGTCCCGATCCGTCCACCCTCTGTGCCACTCATGTCCATCGCCCCTAATTCTCCCCCCAGCCACGACCCCAAATGGCCATTTGCACCGGACGGCGGCACCAGCTTTAATTGGCCTCCCAGCCCCCTCTGCTCCCAGAGGAATCTTCAGAGATCACAGCACGTCAGCCTTTCTGTGAGAATTGCCAGGGGCCCCCGACCCCTCAGCCCGGCCTCAGAGGGCAAGTGGAGCTGGGAGTTGCGCGGCCCCGCGTTCTAATCCGGCCGCGCGTTCTAATCCGGCCCCGCGTTCTAATCCGGCCCCGCATTCTAATCCGGCCCCGCGTATCCTCTCTGAGCCTCAGTTTCTCCGACTGTCAGTCACCCAGACGGGCTCCAGGTGGCGCCGAACCCTGTCGCGTCGGGAAGGACGGCCGGGTGTCTCGGGCGGCGTTGCTGGCTCCCGCCTCATGCCGACGCCGCAGCCCCACGTCTCCCTCTGCAGTGTTTTCAGAGGGTGTGGTGCCAACACGCATCCCCGCAGAGCCGAGACGGCGCCAGGATTGGGGGCTTCGGCGCAGTCTGGACCGCAGTCGGGGACGCGTGGCGAGACCTCTGCTTTCTCAGACGCGTGTCGTTGTGCTCCGTCTATGCAGAGCCAGAGGGCCTGTCACCCCAAGGAGAGAACTCTTCCAAGAGGCAGAAGGTTGCTTCCTATTTCCAGAAGATTCTCAGTCCTTTTTAACTCGATATGCGCAATCTTCTGATTTTAGGGGCTGAATGAGCTAATATAACTTTCAGTCACGCCCCAAATCCTCATCTTGGGGTGGCGATAAGCTGTGAACGGTTGCTAATGAAATCATTGGCAATGGTCGCTCTGAGTTTCCTCAGTCTTAATAATGCTGACATTCTTAATTTAGGGTGACAGATGAGGTGGACAGGCATTTTGACAGCCAGACGCACCAGAAACAATTATTTTACAGATAAATGATTGCCATTCAGGCATTTAGAAATTCCGGAAATTTCTGTCAGGTAATGGCCACTGGGTGCATGGGAACCTTAGCTTCAGACATCTGAGGGGTCTGAACACATGTGAGGAGGACCCCGTGTCGCTCTGCGCAGATGGCAGATCGCAATGTAGACTAGAATCTTGTGCCTGGGACAGGCTGCTGAAGCTTTCTGAGCCTCAGTTTCCTCGTCGCTGAGCTGGGCATAGTTAGCCCTAGCTCCTCAGGTGCTGTGGGGACTCTCATGATTAATGCACGTGAGGCACTCGGCCGGCGGCCGCACCTGGAGGCCGGGCAGCTGCCTCGTTGACTCTGTGTGTGCCCCAGGTGCTTGCAGCCGAAGTTCTCGCGCTAACTCACCACGGTCCTGCGGGCGGCCTGCTTTGCTTCGTCCAGATTACTTCCTTGAAGGATGGATGAGAAACAGGCTTAAGACTCCAGACTTAGAGGAAGTGCTGGCTTTAGGCAAGGCTCCCGTGGCTGATGGTATCAGCCTCTGGGAGGTCAGGCTGTGGGATCGGATTTCTCCTTTTGTACTTTCCAGGAAGGAAGATTTAGCCACTGCCTGTCCCAAACTTTTCAGGGTCAGAGAAAAACGGAGCCGCCTTTAATTTGCAGCTCGTCTTCCGGGCTGTATGGGGCTGAGGTCGGCCCCTCAAGGTGGAGCAGGGCCAGGAAGACAGGAGGTGGAGGGCTTGGTCTCGGCTGGGCGATGAGGGCGGAAGGGTGGGTTGTGGAAGGCAGGCCCTCGGTGACAGTAGCCATGGGCCACTCTCTTGTCCCTTAGGTTCTCTTGGGTGGAAATTCCAGAGGGCGACTTGGATTTTTCTGGTGCAGTAGCTTGAGCGGTGTCGATGATAATATTTCTGGACCATAACTGTTGACTGTAACTGTATCTTCCAGGCATTAGCTAAGCTTTAGCTCACAATATGTCATCCCTCCTGGCAGCTGCTCAAGGCAAGTCCTGCTCCAGGTGCTGAGGCTCAGGGAGCTCGAGTGACTCGCCCGGAGACGCACAGAGCCTGGGAGATGCGAACCCACCTCCTCTCTGTGCCCAGAGCAGGTGGGTGTAGCTCTGGGCTGCCTCTGTCCTCCGGGCTTTCTCCCTCGGTCACCTCCCCCAGGGGGCCTCCATAAGCTCAGAGCAGACTCCAGCTTCTCCGTCACAGACCATGGGGCCGCCTGGACCTTGTGCTCAAGGAGCTGGCAGGGTTGACATGCACAGGTGAACATGGTCATCCTGGGTGCGACGTGGTTGGCAGACCGATGGCGGGAATTCTGGGTCCTGCTTCTGACTGTCACTGCTAGCAGGGTGACATTCGGCCACCTGTATCTCCTTCTAGCCCTAAGCTATGAGATGAGTGATGGCACCGAGTCTTTCTGGTATAAGTCCTTAGAATTCTAGATCCCTGCGTGCTATAGACTTTCAGGAAGAAAGGAAGCCATGCTTGACCAGGTGGAGTCAGCGATGCACGAGTGTCTTCTGCAGAGCAGTAGGCTGCATGGCGGGCTTTCCAGACTGACCCGGGCTTTGTGCTGTGCCCCACAGCCTGTGAACCCCGGCACTGCTCCCGTGTGGTCCCGTGTGATCTCTGGTCCGCCCCAGGTGAGCCCTGATACTTACCTGGTTGGCCCTAGTCCTGTCCCCTGCTCTGCCTCTAGGGAGCATCTGGGAGCAGATGTCCCAGAGCCACCGAAGCAGGAGGAGTTGGTCCAGCAAGCCAGCAGGACCCACCCTGGCTCCAGTGTCAGGGTCACAAAGGCTGGCTGCTGCCACCTCCCCCTGGTGGAGCCTTTCCCCTTCCCTGCCTTCTTCCTAGGGCCGAGAAGCTCTGGGCCCCCAGACACCCTTCTCCCCATGGACGAGAGAGGGGTGACTGTCTTCCACAGAGGGCCAGCCCCTCCTAAGCCTGTCTCCGGCTTCACGCAGGTGGACGGTGACCCCACCAAAATTACCCATGAGGGTATGTCCAGATGCGAGCAGTATGTTTTGTCAAAATGTCAGATGATGTGATTTGGTAGAATGAACCAGTCTATCACAGATGGAAGGAAGCACCAAATCATTACCAGCTGGAAAAGAGTGATTTTCAAAATATGACGCAACTGTGGAAGTGACAGCGGGAGTTGCTATGGCTGCTGTGGTCACCTGAACTGCAAACTACGAATGTCTTAGGCTTTCTCTTCCTCCCACCCACCCACCCATCCATCTGCCCACTTCCCACCCATCCATC